>NW_023615996.1:0-120001 GCF_013339695.2 Rhipicephalus sanguineus
GCTGCGCGGCGGAGGCGGAGCGTCGGTACACCTAACCTATTCTAACACCATGGCATAGGCCATACGCTCATGTCCTCGTATGCCAGTTCTAGCTCATAGAGTTGTCCACAAACTGGTTTCGCACACAAAATAACTACGGAAGAGAAGGCAGTACTTACACTTGCAGAAAAAGACTGTCCCGGATAACTTTCTCAACAGTACTCCGGGATCATTCCGTCCAGCCATTTATACATGTTCCTGCTATTTCAAAATGCCAGTATCTCTGTCAGCCATCTCCTTCGCCGGTGCATTGGTGGCCTATAACCAACCTTTATTTCAACTATGGACATTTTGTTTGAAAAACCTAAGCAAGTACAGCTGCTCAGTGCCCACTACTTCCTAATTCTTCTTTTTCAGAATCAGCGAAGCGCCCACTACGCGTCCGTAAGGCAACACGCGAACTTACGCAGCTGCTCACTTTGTTGATGCTTTTGCTGGCGATGATGATTAAATATGTCTGGGCGCTTTGTGATGGGTGGGCGTTTAAAACACCCACTCGCTGCGCAATTCACATCTTTTGAAGCCTGGCGCGATTCTACGCTTCTGCCACGCAATATTACATGCGTTAAGGAGACTCTTCCCCTACAATACATTCATATAGTGCTTTTTCGAAGCTCTCTCAAGCAATGGCGTGGCTCTGTGGTAGAATGCCTGCTTGCCACGTAGACGGCCTGGGTTTGATTCTCACTCGAACCAAATATATTTCTTATTTATTTTAATTGCATCTTTGTCGAGTTTTCGCTCACGGACAATTATTGATTTTTCGCTCACAACCAACGACGCCGACACCGGAGTTTCTGCGAAACGAGCTCTTTAACGCTACCGCGTTAATACGCACGTTTCAGGGCCACATCTCTGCTTGACATCTCTGGCAAACAAAAACTTCCCGTTAAATGACTCAGCACAAAAAAGAACGTGACGCCTAAACTCAGTCACGGAATGCGGTGGTCTGTGGTAGTGAAGAACCAGAAGTCAATCAGCTGCTGAATCACAGTTTGAAGCGCTAGACTGTAAGTACGTGCAAAGAATGAAGAAAATGTGCGTTTCTAAAGAAGCTTAACCCTTGAAGGAAGATCGGAAATGTCTTCAAAATGGTGAATAAGAAACACTGTTAATCATCTATTATGTACGGTTCTACTTTTCAGAAAGTAGTAAAGTGGTCATCCCTCAAAGAGCAAACATACTTTTAGCCTTTATAACAGTTTTACTACCACTGCGATTTAAATCCGTTCTTGAAAAATGTCATACAAAGTTACTGACCGCAAGTTATAACCAAGTTCATTCAAGTTTATAGTAATGTGCGCAGGATATTCTTACGATTTAAACAATGCATATACTCGTATGAAAAGACATGCCATAGATTAGGGCGTTCGCCCCTACACTTTATACGTCATTTACATTTGATCAGTTTTGACTAAAATTGAATATGTAAAGTTGTCCACCCCACAGATGTACAGGGGTGGTCAAAAGTTCCCAGGCCGCAACGCCCGGCCGAGGAGCAGCAGCTCGCTGCTATCGGGGCGCTGTCATCGCAATCACGCCTTGGCGCACGCTGGCGTCGAGCGTGTGCGTGAAGGGGGGGGGGGGGGGGGGGAGAGGCGGGGGAGTGCATCACTCTCCCTTTCTCGCTCTGTTTGATAAGAAAGCGACGTATAAACTTGGTACGTCATGTTCCCTCACTGCCCGCTCTTCGATGTTTTGCTACTGTGCAGCGTGTAGCGAGGCGGCAGTCTTCCGGAAAACTGACGCATCATCATTGCGGCCACATTTAGCTAGGCACCATATACATTACCGTGGTTTTCGGCTTTCTGAAAAACAATATCTTGCGTTTAACATTCCATTGGCACTGCGGTGGCTCAGCCGTCTGCGCAGGCCGATTCGCTGCATACGAGCATGGTCGGAGCCCGAAAAGCATTCAGAAGAGCTTGTGTTCGGGCTCGTTTGAACACCTTAGTGGAATAAGCAGCGCTGCACAGTAGTTGTTTATACCTAGCTTCTTATGACGGGGAGCAACAAAGAGAGAGGGATACACCCCCCCACCCCCGCCTCCACGCACACGCTGGACGCCAGCGTGCGCGAAGGCGTGATAGCGATGGCAGCGCCCCGATAGCAGCGTGCCGCTGCTCCGCGGCCGGGCGTTGCGGCCTGGGAACTTTTGACCACCCCTGTACCTGTTTCTTGCTCTAGCATGTTTGCATTGACAGGTATACCGTGGTCGTACAGTGGCTCTGCGTGCCGCTTTTCACGAGATCGCGACTTCGAATCTAGGCATATTAGTAATATGATAATAATATACTAATAAAAATAATAATAATAGTAATAATAATAATAATATAATAATAATAATAATAATAATAATAATAATAATAATAATAATAATAATAATAATAATAACCTGGGGGCCTCCGGCTCCCCAGGTTCGAGTTCCCCACGACTCCAATAAAGTTCTTGTCATGTCATGTCATGCGGTTTAACGTCCCAAAACCACGATATGATTATGAGGGACGCCGTAGCGGAGGGCTCCGGAAATTTCGACCACCTAGGGTTCTTTAACGTGCACCTAAATCTAAGTACACGGGCCTCAAAGATTCTCGCCTCCATCGAAAATGCAGCCGCCGCGGCCGGGATTCGATCCCGCGATCCCGCGAATGTCGCCGCCAAGAATAACAGTCTCACTAATCACATTTCCATATAACTTCAGGAAATTATTGCAGTCGCTATATCTCGGGCAATGGCATGAAGCAAAAAAAAAAGTAACGGTACGGTATTGCAATTTGCATTTCACATTTCGCAGAAGAAAAATAATGAAACATTTCGCAATTTATGGACATCAATTATTACCAACGCAGATACACAGCACCCCTGTTTATCTATACGCTATTAAAACAAGCCTTCCGCTTACTTGACGAGAACCTAGCAATTCCCATGCCGCATAAAACGGCAACTATTACCGGTAATGCAAGACTATTTCCAACGCAGCATATTTCTGTTCTGCCCCTTCTAATGAAATCCCGCCCGATGCGTACTGTCGCCACCAACCAGTTTTCAGGTTGTCTGAAATGTTAACTAGTGTTCTTTTCTTCCGAAGTTTGAGAGATATCGAATGTGATTTACATTATTTTTGTATCTGTTTTAAAACGAACGTTTAAATAATATAGTCCCAAAACCACGATATGATTATGAGAGACGCCGTAGTGGAGGGCTCCGGAAATTTCGACCACCTGGGTTTCTTTAAAGTGCACCTAAATCTAAGTACACGGGCCTCAAAGATTCTCGCCTCCATCGAAAATGCAGCCACCGCGGCCGGGATCCGATCCCGCGACCTTCCGGTCAGCAGTCGAGCGCCACAACCACTAGACCACCGTGGCGGAGCTAAAGCGGACGTTTAGGCTGTACTGATATAAATGAAAGATTTTGATTATGCCATTCTCAACAAAAAAAAAACCATTAAAGGTGTCCTGCTAGAGAGAGAGAAATGTAATGCGGAAAGGCAGGGAGGTTAACCAGAAAACATATCTGGTTTGCTACCCTGCACTGGGGAAGGGGAGACAGAAAAGTTAGAAAGAGAGGGATGGGATAGGGAGGGAGGGAAGCACAAACACACACACACAGGAGTGTCACAATCGTTCAACCAGGCGGGTCGCTCGCAGAAACTTCATCAGCGCCTTCGTTGCTTTCTGGCGTGAAGCTCGATCTTTCCGACATTCCAAGATTGACTGCTCGGAAAGCGGGTGGTCGTCGAGGCGAGCAAACACTGCTGAGAGGCACTGTCTCTGAGAGCTGTACTGAGGGCACTGACATAAAATATGTTCAATGGTTTCGTCATTCCTGCTAAATACATTAAGAAGCAGGGGCATGGCCAGAATTTTCTTTAATGGCGTGGGGGGAAGTGGAGTATTCATACTTTATGTACGGTCGTGCAAGTGTTTTGTATGTGTCCATGTATATGTGCCATGCAAAATGGGAAAGTTTAGGGTGGGGGGAAGGGGGGGAGTTAAACCTCCCTTAACCCCTACTTCGCTGCGCCAGTGTTACGATGAACCTTCTTTTGAAAAACATATATTTCTGCAGACCGAACGATGATGCACTGCCCCACAAAAGCTGCCAGTAGTTAATGTGAGGAATAAAAATTAATAGTTGTAAATCAGCACTTTATTCGACTAGGAATAATGTATTTAATGCAACTAACACGGCAAGTTATTCTGGCTAATCATTTAATAACGTGGTTCACATGAGTTGCCGTGACATACTTGAAGAAAATACAACACCGACACACTTATACTGATCAACTATTTATATTTCTATTTTATAAGAACCATTTATACATCATGTGGAAAAACTACGTCACGGTATTATATAGCACGTAAAACCCAAGAAATAAATTACCTTCTTATACGTACTTCTCGAGGCCTTGCACCCCGAAAGTCACTGATCAGGAAGTGGCTAACGAGAAAAACGCGCAGAGAACCATGAGATAATTTCCGCGTGCGAAAGGTTAGTGAAATTTCAAGAAACCACTCACCTGACCATGAAGTCTTTCTTATAATTGAAATTTTAATTTATGAGTTACAATGTTGCATGCCCTACTGCACACTTTTTCCTCTCTGAACATCGCTCTCATCGCTGAACATCGCTTCAACCACAACATTCCTTTTTCAGTTCTGTAGTCTCTGTTCCTTAAGATATGCCTCATGTACGCTTCTCAAGACAATCCATCTTCTCGTGATATTCCTCGAGCATACTTGTTATCACGTTGTACTCCAAGCACACCAATCCTGTGAGGATACCTTCCCCTCATGCATGTAATAATTCAGTCATTAAAGGACCTTTGACAAAAACTTAAACCCTGAAGTCTCCGTTGTTTAATAATTATACTGCATACGTAGGTATACCCCTGGGCCGAATTGGCGAGCATAACTTTTAATATATTTTCTTATGGTGTGAAAGTAAGCGGGAGTACCCGTAACAGTTGGCAGAACATCGTGTCATTGTCACCAGTAAAAGACGTTTAATGGCTGATCAGGATTTCTGGGCGATTTGCCTGTTCTGTTAGTATTGCCGGCGTCATGGATATAAATTTGCGCGCGGAGCACGAAGACATAGCGAAAATGCACCTTCATCCATGTAACCACGCCACAAATTGTTCGGTTTAGGTGCACGTTACAAACATCAGATAACCAGTCAGGTAATTCGAGACGTTAAACTTCTTATTTATTATTTTGGCTTGAAGACCTTTGTAAGGTACCAATCTTCGGATAATGCAGCAGTCAACGCTTATGGCTCTCCTATAAAATTTGGTCGTGAAGCTTCACAAGATTTTCAATTCCATGGTACGTTTTCGGATGAAATATGTGTTGTTGGTCGTCTTTATTCCCATTCTCGCATTCACACAGAGAAAGGGATCGAAGAGTGCAGGGGTAGTCAACCTGGCGTCTTGAACTGATCCCACATCTGGCTACAGACGTTAAAGGTACAGACAACCGCTCAGAACATCAATTGATATAACCCCACTAATCGAAAGATTGTCTATTGTATTGCCTAAAGCTAACCCTGTTCTTCTCGTTAAACGCGGATTTACACTTTTATTTCTTCACTCAAAATTACATCTGACGCCTCTCGCAGCAAAAAAGTGGTGACGAGCTTGTTTGCGATCAAGTGACCTTTTACTGGTGCACGCTAATCATTGTCTCTATATTAGCGTTGAAATGCAGCAACACTTTTATTATAATCTTTTCTAACTTGAAATGTGCAGATGTGCCTTCGTTTGCACAGAGCAGAACGTGGCACCGCCTTCGCTTATCGCATGACCCGATAATCATGAGCGGTAGACAGACAGATAGACATTGAACTTTACTGTCATGAGAGGCAGCATAAACGTTTTAGCTAAGGGCTTAGCGGCACCTGCCGACGAGTTGGAGAAGTACGAAGAGTGCCTCGCGGCCCTCCGCGATTAGCTCCGGCAACGCGTTGTCGGAGCTAATCGCGGATGCCACGAGCTCGTGGTTCGCTAGGCGGTAAAGGGACTCACGTGACGACGAGCATTCGGAAAACTTATTCTGCCGCTTTTATATAAAAAACGGTTGAAAATGTCAATATAAGGTGGTTAAACCAAAGTTTCACTCACTCCTCGGTCGTTCCACACCAAACGTCCCAGCCATTTCGGCGACTATCTCAAATGTACTAGAAAAAAATTGTGCTCATTTAGTCCATTGAAAACATGTGAATTGCTAAAATATTTCGGAGCTAAAAAGTTTTTTAGTCACGTGGGAGCCTTTCTTATTTCGCAAAATGTCGTCTGAGTGTGGTTTGTCATAAAAATTATTCTGAGAGTATCGTTTCTTGTTTCAGTGCCAAATTTGGTTTAGATATTAAGCAAAGGCGTTCGTGTAAGGTGTTCGAAGCTCAATATTATTGCTGCAATTTTTCTGTCATATACGCCTCCAGAAAGCTTGCCAAAATGTTGAATGTTTGCATTTCTTTCCTTATAATATTACGCTATGTAATGAATATCTGAATATGAATACTTACTCTACAGAAAGTAATATTTTGCGTTAAAAATATTTTCAGACAACTCATTGTTTTATATTCTGCGCGAAAAATATCACAATTTTGAAAAATCATCAATTGGGTCCACATTAATAAGCAGTTGACACAACGTGGTGCTCCAATTAAAAATCAGCTTTATACCTTAAACAAAAGAAAATAATCTGTTCTTTTTATATGGCAGCTTTTACCATTAAAATTTTTGTTTTAAGGAAGAATAATTTTGAAGTTCCCCATTGACGGCTAACTTCCCGTTTACGGCAGCTTTCTCGTTGAATTTCCACATTGCTGTCACTGATGGGGAACAATACCTATACATATGTACATAGATATGTGTGTTTGTGTGTGTGTGTGTGTGTGTGTGTGTGTGTGTGTGTGTGTGTGTGTGTGTGTGTGTGTGCGTGTGTGTTTTGTGCGTACATCGTCTCTGAAATGCCCGCCTATATAGCCTTATATCGGGTGTCATTAACCCGGATCAAGATTTTTTTAAAAACCATGTGCTCTAGCAAAGTTCTACCTGCTGTATATTTAGTAGTCGTGTGTACATACAACCAGTATTTTTTTTCATTGCTAAGCACTAATTACTTAATGAACATTATTAGCCAATTTCTTGTTGCTCGAATAAGTAACATATTAACTTTAAGCTGTAGTCACCTCAAGTAAACCCAGAATCGAGCATTTATTTTGCGCTGCAATCTGGCTGGTTGTTCTTTTTCTTCCAAAAAAAAAAACAAGAGCGCGCGAAACACGCAGATAATGAAATAGACGCGCGCTCACGCGCCACTACCCGGGCGCTTCCAACCGTTCTTCGATTGACACACGGCGACGTTCGTTCATTGTACAGGGCTTCGCGCTGTTAAATGGGCGCGCATCAAAACACGTCGCTGACGCGTCTATCGAAAAGCGTGAGGCCATGTACAATGTAACGATCAACGAACGCAGCCGTGTATTAACCAATTAACGCTTGCAAGCACTCGAGTAACGGCGCACGAGCGCTCGTCTATTTCATATTTGGCGCGTTTCGCGCGCTTTTTTCTTATAGAAAAAAACAAGCAGCCCGACTTTAGCACAAAATAGATGCTTGATTCTGGGGTTATTTGAGGCGGCTTGCACAATAATGAATATTTTCCGATTCGAGCAAGAACAAAAAAGTTAGCTCATTAAAGTTAATGAATTAATTAGAGCTCAGTAATGAAAACATACGGGTTGTAAGTACACGCGACTACCACCAATATACAGCAGCTAGGACTTTCCTAGAGCACATGTTTTTTTTTTTTTTGTCTTTTTATCTTAGGCCGAGTTAGCTGGGACGCCCGGTATATACATTGTTACGAGGCAAAGTGAATGCCAGTGGGAAACCGGATTAGTGGGTGGAGATGCTGGAGCCTGCAACAGCAGAGTATCAAGGTGTTCGCAAGTTGGGGGTGGGGGGCGCAAGCCTCACTCACTCCATCGGCAGTATATACAAACATATATATATATATATATATATATATATATATATATATATATATATATATATATATATATATATATATATATATATATATATATATATATATATATATTATATATATATATATATATATATATAGATATATATTGAGCGACAGAGATATCTTCATTCGCACTAAGTTTGATGGGATTTTTCATATGTAGAGGGACAGTTTGCTTAGCAGTATGTAATAACATTATAGTACAAGTACAGTCAGTTTTACGTACAGGGTTGCCACTGACTTTCGAGCAAATGTCGCCAAATGACGAGCAAAAAGTCGCCAGAAGTCACCATTTTTTTACAAATTTCGCCAAAAAAGTCGCCATTCTAGATGTGTACGGCACACCTAGTAATCAAAAATTTCAGTACCATCCAAGACCCTTAAATTATATTGACGTTTCTCAATGCCAGTCGTATCGCCCGCTTCACCATGGGAGTGCATGGTGCTGCTTCTCCGACTATAGACGCAAGATGTGCGTGGCTGTGCAAGGTTGAATGAATTAAACGCTCATGATATCCTTCAATTCCTGTCCGCTCGTTTCAAAGGTAAAAGTGTGGTAAACCTTGGGCGAAAACCGTGAAAGTGTTGCTTGTAGACAGCTTTACGTACCCTTATACGAATTAAATGGATTAAAAGGTTCATTGAAGGTAACACGACAGAATTCGTACAGTAACCGATCATTGGTGAGTCTTACACCTTTTCAGTGTGAACTAATATGATACCGGACGCCACCGACTCTTTCTTATAGTCACTTATATCTACACGCGTCAATTCGATGCGTTATTAATGAGCAGGTAGATAATGTAAAATGTTATATAGCAATTGTTTCATTGCACATGCTTACCGAGAACAGTGAAAAATGCCTCAATAATATTTTTTTATTGCACAAACAGCCGCGTATCCGCCTGTCTTCGCTATTCCAAAAACAGTCTTCACGAGCTAAATTGGGGGCACTGCAACAGTGAATAAGTCGCCAAGCTATTCAGAACAGTTGGAGCTTTGGCGGAACAAATGGTCGGAACACGCGGCCAACCCACCGTCTAGCCCCTTCAGAAGCGAAACTTTGGAGAAGCTTAAATCACCTAAAGCCATAAAATTATACTCAAACACTGCCCCCTCGTGGTTTGCAAGGCCGTCCGCTGACTTACATTTTGCTAGAATGTCGCTGGGAGACGTTCCAGTACCTCCTGCATCTAGATGAATTGAGGAGATACACACGAGTTAGAGGACGGACATACCGAATGACGCGTGATGTGCACATTCTACTCGCGGGTCTAAAAACAAGAAAAAATACAGAGAATGTTGCCGCTCATTCGTTGGGAAGACACTGAGCTTAGGATGCATAACTCAGTGGAGACCTAAGCCGAAAATCGCCAAAAATTCGCCATGTCGCCATTCATAATTTTAGGTCGCCACGGGCCTCTCAAATTCGCCAATTTGGCGAAAAGTAGCCACCATTGGCAACCCTGTTTACGTAGCATACACTAGGACAACCATTCATACGCGTGCAATGCACGTAATAGTATTACAAGAAATACTTTTTTACATTAACCTCACAACTTTATGCATGCATACCACTATACCGATGGGGCCTTCCCAGCAGTAAAGATTTGTATAATTCAATGAAATTTCGTTAATGTCTAAAAGCTGCTCACTAAAATTGCGTTTTTGTGTAGGCAGCAATGAGAGCAGATTTTCTTTTCCGTAATGGGTACTGCACTTTCTTGCACATATTCGGGTTTTTCTTATATTATATTTTGCCTTCTTTACACCCAATCGAAATAGTGCTTCTAGCGCGTTCGCATTACTGTTATTACTATTACTATATTACTGTTACTATATTACTATTATTGTTGACTTTCATCGTCTTTCCTTGCTTCTCCTCTCTCTTGTCAACCACAAGTTTTCTTTTAACAAGTAAAATTTTGTGGTATTGGAGGCGCAGTGCATACTTTGTACTTATTGTATTTGTATTTTCAAATGCGATATTGTGGTTATTGTGGTGTCTTGCCTTCTCTCTTGCGTCCGTGTTTACACGCCCTGTCTCTTTAACATGAATACTTACCAACTAGCTCAGCTCTCTGTTATTTTGTACTTGCAGCATTGCTTGGACGTCCTACGGCCCATCCAAGTAAAATGCACCTGTGCAAACGGTGTAAGCACAAATTTTCTTTGAAAAAATGCGGGCGATTATGGCGTCAAAGTATCTCGCATTGTTTGCTTCCGCATTGGTCATCAGCTGTTTATGGGCGGTCAAATTTTCTGGGTCATGCACACAGCACCTGCTCGTGACGCGATGAAACAAATTAGAAGAACATGATACATCGCGTAATGACACTTATGCACGACCACGTAAAAAATAAAAGAATAAATTAGTTTCAATATGGCCTATTTTTGGCAATTAATTATTCGCCATTCGTCAAAAATGTTCGCTGTGCCATAAAATCGCCTGCTTGATACGCGACGTCACAAGTTTGTCAAATATCGCTGCGTTAAAATGACCTGTGCACACTAAACAGCGCATACTATGCTGAACAATACCTACATTTTTTTTAAATAGCCGGACAGTGTCTCATCTGAATGTACTACTTATAGCAGCTGGGAAAAACAGATTCATATGAGTATAATAAACATTTTCAGTTGTAGTATAACGATGTGGAGCTGTTTGTACGAGTGTAAGACTCCGTAAATTTATCCATGCTGAGAAAAAGGAAGAGAGAGAAATGAACAGCGCTGCGCGCGTGTGCTTCTCAGTAGTCCGAGCCGTATTTTGCGCTCTACAAGTGAATTCAAGATGAATCAAGACCAACTAGCCTGGTCTCCTTAGTCCAGAAAAACGTGGATCTTGACAATTTCCCAGATCTAGTAGATGAAGTTGCGGGGCAACCTTGAAAGCTGGGCCTTCCAAATTTGCTAGAGCGTCCGGCCTCATTCATCGATTTGTTGCAAGCTACCATATGATAAGCAAAGCGAAGCAGGTTGATCACGGAAACCTTTCTTAGCTCTCCCAGTTCGGCCTGACTAAAACGCTCAACGCTTCTGCACACTCACTTATCGACCCACAGCAGCTTGGATATTCCTTTTCGATGAAAGATAGTTAATTTCCTGAAATAGGAACAACGTTTGGTCGGTCCATAAAAGGTTCACTGGTTTCCATCAGTATTTGCGTCATCGATGATGTAAAATTCAGGCCAGGCAGATCAAAATGACAGCATGACCGAGTGTTGTAAAGTTATAGAGTCTCTGCTCAGCGGTAATGTCTTCTGCAATGCGGGAGCGCTAGGCGCGAAAGCGTCGCATAGGCGGCCTGCACCACAGAAAGGCCACAGTGCGAGGTCGTGAGACGCGGAGCACAATCTTCACTGCAGAAGCGTAGGACAAATTTTATTATATAATTACGTGGTCGCTGTGATGAAGGAAAACTTCGCCTCAGTTGTTGGTTTCCCAGTGTGCAGCCGACAGTGACCACTGTTGAAAGCATAGGCATATCTACCAGGAAGGGGGGGGGGGGGGCAAGGAGAGCGCCAGCCCCCCCACCCCCCGCTGAAAAAAGTTAGGGGGGCGGAACCCCCCACTTTCGACAATGGTTATTGTCGGCTGCAGACTGGGAAACTAAAAAATGAGGCAATGTTTTATTTTAACGCAGCAATCACGTCATGATGTAATAAAATTTGTCCTACGAATCTTCTGTGACGACTGTAGGCTCTCTGCGGTGCGGGCTGCCTATGCGACGCCTTCGCACCTTGCGCTCGAGCATTGCAGAGGAGGCTACCGCTCAGCAGACGCTCTATAACAATAGGGCAATCTGTCGTGATTTTATTTTGTTCTACCTGCAGCCTGAAATTTACGTAATGGGCGGCGCAAATACGGGCGGGAACCAGTAAACGTTTTACAGCCCGATCAAACGCTCTTCCTGTTTCAGGAAATTTAGTTTCTTTGTTTGAAAACGAATAGCAATCGCCGCTGCTCCATATCCAAGCTGCTGTGAATCGATCACTGTGCAGAAGTGCGGAGTATTTTAGTTGTGCCGAGCCAGGAGAGCTAAAAAAGGTTCCTGCTTCAGTCTACGATTAACCTGCTTCACCTTGCTTATCGTAAGGTAGCCTGCAGCGATCGCGGCGGCTTGTAACAAGGCGATAAATAAGGGCGGTGGACTCGAGCACATGGAGATGACCAGCTTTCAAGTTTGCCCCGTTACTTGATCTACCTGACCAGGAAGGTGATTAGCGTCCACGGTTTTCTGGGCTAAGAAGATTGCCCACCTGCAAAGGATTGTGCCAGTTCTTAATTATGTTTATTTCTCCCTCTCAGCAAGGATGAGTTCACAGAGAGTTGTATACGCGCAAACACATCTCAACATCGTTATACAACGTCTGAAAGTATCTATTATACCCATATGAATCCGCCTCACCAGCTGCTATAAGTAGCCGCTACCAATGTGATTGGCGGGCAGCCTTCTTGAATTACGTTCATTATGAGACACTGTCTGGCCATTCCAAAAAAATGTTGTCATTGTCCAGCATAGTAATGCGCTGTTTATTGTGCACACTTCATTTTAACGCCTCGAGTTTTCGCAGGCTTGTGACGTCACGTAATAATACTAAGAACTTTTACAGTAGTAACTGCAGGTTAAAAAAATCACAGTTTCGCCGCAAGGGCGAAGCAATGAATGCGATAGCAAGAAACTAATGCTATACGAAGTGAGGCTCGCCAATGGATACTCTCAGTTTGAACAGCGCTCCTGTTACAAAGGCGGCCGAAGCAGCGAAGGAAACTAGCGTGCTTCAAGTGTCGAGCTGTGACACTTGATAGTTCGCGCTCATCTTCTGTTTGTTCGTTTAGCGGCGTCGTTTAGCGGCGCTTCGTAACATGAGCGCGGACATCGCGGTTAAAGCTTGAAACATCCCTCTTGCCCTCACCACGAGAAAACCGCGCGAGCAGACAGCGGAAGGCCAAGGTTCTCCTTGCGCAAATATAAGAAGAAGCGAGCGAGCTCGCCGACGACTTTTAAATGCGCTCGTCCAGAGCCATATATACCCTTCGGGAGAGTTTGGCGATTGTTTCATCTCGCCGCTCTCCGAGCTCCGCCTCAGCGCCGCCCTCTTCTGGTGACGTAAACCCCCTCTCCTCGCCGGCGGCGGCGGGCGGCAGTGGCGACAGCGCGGCGCGGAGTCCGGCGCTGCCGCGACGGAGAGACGCCGGTGCGCCGCCCTTACACGATCGCTGAGGAGCGCGCGTAGGTTAGAAGCTCTTGTGCGAAGCCGCGCGTATTCATCGCGAGTGCTCCTCGCATTCAATGTTCAAACAGCCGCGCAGGCTTTCCGCCTTTTTAGGCTTCCGAAGGAAAAGAAGCGACGACGCCTTTGGATCAGAAACATCAGACGCAGCAAATGGACCCCGACTGACTGCTCCGTGCTATGCGAGATAGGTACTTGAGTATTTAGCTTGAATATTGCTGGTATTATAAACAGCGCACCATTAACACAAACTTATTATTTGTAGTGCAATGGGCCCTTGCAGGCGCACAAACTTTAAAAATAGTTTTGTCATGCTGAAAAAAAAAGTTTTACGGTTGGTGTTTCGATCGCTTGGGCAGATTGAAATTTTGCAGCGATCACGCTATAAGTGTCAAGCGTGATGTATTGCGTTTACGTAATTTATCGCGCGTTCTGAGCACGAGCTTGGGATGTTACCGTGATGTTGTGAGGGGAAGATTTATTTCGATATCGCAGGTTAGTGCCGCCGCGCGTCAGCTGCGGCGGTTACCTGCATGTGTTGTACGTTATGTGGTCTGCGTTTGTGTGGCTGTCAGCCTATGGTGTCATTTACCGCAGTGTTGCCGCTTGTGTACATGCTACCAGTTTCACGTTTAATTCGCGCATGTAAATTAATCCGCGCCTCTGTGCTAAGCGAATGTGCCTTGCGCTTTTTAGTCATGCACGTATAGTCCACGATGTCGGTGCTCGTGCCGGAAGCTCTTTCACTCTAGCAAGAAGCCCTTATGTGCTCGATGAAATTTCGTGATTAGGAAGTATAGAGCGCGAAGAAGTTGAGCAGAAAAATGATTTTGTAAAGTAAGCCAACAGGATGTCCGCTATGAGACTAGCCGAACGAGGTATCGTTTTCATTTAACACGCGCCTACTGGGGGCCCTGCACCTGCTCTGACGAAAACCCTAGATGCCTCAGCAAACGCGAAAATTGACCGCTGTTGTCCGTGGCGTCGGCGTACCGCGTCGGCGGCCGTCAACATGGATGTCAAAACCATCACGTAATGACGTGACCATACGACCAAAGATTGTGACGTCATCATGACGTCGAATACGTGACTTCACGCGATGACGTCAGCACATGACCAGATGTGGGCACAAAGATGGCACTGCCTCCGATCTTGGAGGCAGTGCAAAACAATGCTAGGTCACAAAGCTTTCGAGGGGGGAGGGGGGCATGAGGAACAATACATGAACGGCTTTCGCCTTCGAGTGGTCTTAGGCGAATGCATAAGGAACCCTGTGAGTTTTTTTTTCTCTCTTATTAGAGAGTTTTAGTGCAGAGGACTCCAAGCCGCTTCCTTATTCACCCTCTTACGTTCCCTTGTACTCTCAGCCGCACCCATGGACTATACAAAGGGACGTAAGAGGCTTACGTACGCAAGGCACTTTGGGGTCCGGCACTAAAATTCTTTAAGAGGGAATTTTAGGGCTCGAGATCCCCAAGTCGCTTGTGTACGCCCGCTTTTGCGCTTTTGTGGCCTTAAACAATTACGTGCGCTGGTATCTCTGTTCCTTTTAAAAGCAGAGCTGTTCAAGCTTGGAGAATCCCCGTTAGTGGCGAATAAAAAGTGTCATCATCATGAACCGGCACGCAATCCGTCCTCTTCCTTATCTTCAGCTTCGCTGCCAGAACACGTGCACAGACTTTCCGACGTGGTATGCAATGAGTTCTCACGTAACACTTGTCAGTGACATGTTCCAAAAATCACACCTGTATATATGCTCGTCACAGAGTCACATCACGCAATACCAATTTTGTACATATCAATCTGGCGACCGCCGCCATCGCACCATGAACGTGTACGTAAGTCAGGCTGTACATGACACGCGTGTCATGATATTCACATTAACTCCCGTTATTTATGTTCGTCACACAGTGACGTCGCGCACTACCAATTTTGGTGTATATCAAGCTAGCGCAACGGCCGCCAGCGCACCATGAGCGTGGCACGTAAGTCATCTCATACATGAGACGTGTGTCATGATTTTCGTATTAACTCCCGTTATTTATTTCGTCACACAGTCATGTCGCGCAATACCAATTTTGGTGTATACAGTAAAACCTCGGTGATACGAATCTCGCGGGGTTACCAAAAATATTCGTATCTGAAATTCGTGTCACCAGAAAACAGTGAAAATTATCGTAGGGGAAAACAGCGCGAGGACCAGGACAAAAAAAAAAGGCACACATATATATGTGTGCCTTTTTTTTTGTGTCCTGTCCTCGCGCCGTTTCTCCCTACGATATGATCAACCAACTAGCCGACAAGTTCACCCTTCATGAAAAATTAGTATGCGACAAAAGGAAGTTGGCATACTTCTTGATTTAGTGTTTCTCAGGGCCGCAGCGACGTCATGAACAGCTCTGAATGATTGCCAGTAAAGTTCTTAGACGTCAACGATCATACTTGTACTCCTAAATATACGGTGCATGCGCGCGTCTGTAATTAACGGACCAGATGTGGCCCGTGACCGCTAGTAGCCCCTTCCTAATCTTACTGCGCTTGTCTGCAAGACACCAGAGTATTGCGGCGAAAGTGACATAAGAAGCGCTTTGCACACGATAGATAAGAGGCCAAGCTCCTTCGCCAACACCGTCCGCTTCGTCTCTTGGGGTCTTCGTCCACCTTTCATGGGTCCTCATGACGGACCCGCAGCCCAGTTTCAGTCTTGTTTCATAGAACGTCTGATTGCGGGAACATGGCTTGCCTCGACGTGGCAGGCACGTGTTAACACAGTACGAAGACGCTGCTGCCTCGAGCACAGGAACACGCATCAACGCGTCGGGGAAAAAAAAAAAGCGCGACGTCAACGTCATTTGCAATCTAAACGTGGAGGTGTCTAAAGGCCTCCAAGATTCGCGCGCACTATCTCGAAGGCAACGACCCACCGCTGATGGCCGCGCAGCGCGCATGCCCGCGCCCGCGCGTGACTGCCGCGTCTTCCGCGACAGCGCGGCGTACGTTCGTATCAAATGTCGCGGGGTGCAAATTGGTTCGCAACAACCGTGCTCCAATACATTGCAGGCTAATTGGCCTTGGCCGGGACCACAGAAAAATTCGTATCACCCCGAAATTCGTACGAGCCGTGATCGTATCACCGAGATTTTACTGTATCAAGCTAGCGAAACGTCCGCCAGCGCACCATGAGCGTGGCACGTAAGTCGTGCTGTACATGACATGCGTGTCATGATTTTATTAATAACTCCTGTTATTTATGTTCGCCATACACTCTTGTCAAGCCATACCAATTTGGGTATATATCAAATTAACGAAACGGCCGCAAGAGCACCAAGACTGTGACATGTAAATCATGCTGTACATGACATGCATGTCATGATTTCATGTTATGAGCAGTCATTTATGTTTGTCATACAGTCACATTATGCCATACCAATTTTGGTATACACCCCATGAACGAAACGGCCAGGAGAGCACAAATTCGTAGGCGGCTAGATAGGGAGACAGACAGATAGATGCGCTCAAAGTCGCAGAAGTTCGCTAAGAAATGCTTGGTATTTAAAAAAAAAATTCACAGCATATCCACGGGTGAATGATGAAGAGCTTGGGCGAAGCTCCTGAAGCAGTCATGGTTACACCGTAAAATCTTCAATGGTTTCGCCCAGCAGTAATCAAAGCGATAGCCCAGTACATCATCAAAGACGTGACAACACTGTATATATTTATACAAAAAATTTTATTAATCGTAAGTGGTAGCTAGGCGTGGCTTCCGTTGCCCCTTCATTAAAACGGCTTTATGGTCGGTGAAGTGATGGATTGGTGATGGGTCGTAGTGGGGATGTTAGCAAAGACGAAGTAGTGGGCAGTTTGCAAAGGATCGGTGATAAGAGATACTCTTCGGGAGAATACTGCCGGTTACGCTTTACGCCGGACGCGTGACAAGGTTAGACTAAGAGGAGCTTCGCCCCTGAAACCAAGATAGACGCAAACCCATAGGTCTTCATAGCTCGAAAAGTCACCGATGATCACGATACTCCCTCATGCGAATTCTGAGCGCAGCTTTGTGTTGAGGCAACGCGAACTGTGTTTGAATTTCTGGCTATCCGCATTGGAACATTCGTTACATATTGCCCAGAAACTTCCAGTGCTCGAGTGCTACGCACGCCACTCTGTGCATTGCAGGCGTCATCGACATCCCGTCACGACAAGCGAGACAGTAGCAGCGCACCCACCAGCCTGCATTCGCACGAGCTCCGACCGAAGGGCGAGCACGCATGACGGAGTATGAAAGCGATGTTAGAGGCCAGTGGCTCATGATATCGACAGAATCCACGTTCGCTCTATCGGTTACGCCGACTACGCCAACGGCGATGCCGAATAACGCAGTAACAGACGCCTAAGAGGTGCGCTCTAAAAGCACAGCGCGTATCGTAGAAACGTCGTGGACTCGAATCGGCGTGCACAACTCCGTTTCACTATGACTTGGGACACGTCTATTTCACTCCATATTCTTCAGTAAATTTGCATAACGATGTTCATGCACAATTTCGCTTTCGCAATTTGTTTAGGAGCGCTAGATTTCACGAATGAACAGCGCGTACATAGCCTCAGCCATGCGCCCGTCGCGCGGAAAGACTATATATGGCGGACGCCGCCGGAGCGGAGGCGTGGCGGTGACGTGAACAGCGTCATCGCCGCGCCGCGACGTCACTGCCCCGCCCATTCGCCAGACTCTCCCCATCGACGGCTCTGCGCTCGTCGCGCTCCTAGCGCCATCTCGCAGGTAATGAAGAAACGCTTATGAGCGTCGGCCATCTCTGAGTCCGTCCAGCGGCAAAGGGTGTGTATATAACGCTCGCCGTTAGCTATGCGGAGGACCTGCGTTCCGTGGCGTAGTGACTAGCGCCACTCGCTGCGGAGCAAGAGGTCCCTGGTTCGGTTCCGCGCTTCGGAAGCATTTTCCTGAATTATTTTCTTTGGGGCTTATATATTATATATATATATATATATATATATATATATATATATATATATATATATATATATATATACTTATACATATACGGTGCATGACGGCGACGGGGGCGGACATTTCCAGCCGAGACTGTCCATATAATTGCTTTCGCAATAAAACTAGGCGATTCTAGAACCACAGGCCACTAGAAATGGTTAGCACCGCGATGGCGCACAACTTATGGGAAACACCCCCGGCTTTCAATGTACCGCATCTTTTAAACAAATATCAGAAGCAGACTATTGATTTTAACAATGTTTGTAAAAAGAGCTGCGCGAATATTTTATATCTGAACTGTACTAAACAGTACTATCTGTTCTTACCGCTGTACACTAATTCCATATTACAATATATAATTTTTTGAAATATTTGTGCTGTAACAATATATCAATATAACCTGCTTAAAGCCAGCATGCTTAATTGATGTATCATGATCCGACGTCATTACGTTTTAGTACACTTCTCTTTCCGTTTATGTATGCGCGTGTATACAGCGTGTACACAGGGTGCCTTTTTTTACAATGCAGATTTTTAATAAAAATCCTATGACAGTAAGGCTCCTGCCGTTTTCGCACACGAACTCCACGCCGAGGCGAAAATACATTGCCGTAGTTAAAATGACACTATTGCGACTAATAAACAAAAACTCGTTAACTTTTTACTTACTGACTTGGGAGCAGGTGTTTATATTACAAGCTGTAGTGCGTGCCAATTTACGGCATACCTATTTTTTATAAATCACAAAAGTTGCACGTAGTTCGAGATATTCATCATCGAATTTTAAGGTCGAAATCGAAACTGATCGCGACCGGCGTACACAAAGCGCGACTGTTCTGCTACGTCAGACCGGAGCTATCCATATTTACGAAACGGCGCCACGAAGTAAGACAAAAACACGAAGGAGCACTCGGAACACAAGCGCCGAATCCTTACCAACTAGCCAATGGTCAGTGCTACTAAACGGAACTATCCCTCACACGGGAGTGACGAAATTTCAATGACGGCGCGCGCGGCCGTATGTTTCCGTGAAAAGCTGCAAGGTCATTTCACATGTACCCGCGCATCGCTTTACTTTTGCGCGTAGTGTTTTGTGCTTATCTGTTTCTTTCGAACTGTTTACAAGAAAACCAAATATGAACCTTTTTCTTTGTCTCGGAAGCATAAAACTCATCGGCGGCCCCTGCGGCACTTTTCTTGCAGACAGCAAAATAGTTTTTCGGGCCTCTTTATAGTTTAAGAAAGAAATAGGTAGGCACAACACATCTCACGCAAACATTAAGATTTCTACAAGTGTATTCAGAATGCTTGCCGACTTTTCTGACCAGGTTACTGCCTTTGGCGCGCCTTCATTCATATTTTATCACGTCCCAGTCATTAACAGCTTACGACGTATACGGACGGAAGGAAACAATGCTGGATAGGTAAACGTTATAATCGCACACAATTTTTAAAAGAAAGTTTGAGCTTACACAGTTTACGTAGCGTATTTACTTGGAGGCGCCGGAGATGAGGAGTAAAGGGCCACTTCACCGCTTTTTCCCCTCCAGCCCCCACCCAAGCTGGGAAAAGGAGGAGGGCAAGGAACGACACCTATAGTATATAAATTTTAGGTCGCTCATAATCTCAATACACAACCAGTTCAATGTTCTTTCCATAAAAACTAATCGACTGAACTTGGTCTTTTTCTTCAGAAAGGCTTGATATTAGAGGGCTCTTATATATAGCGTATTCTAAGGACTTCTGAAAGTACCTTGCTTTTAAAGCCGCGTGTTTTGTTCAGTAATAATATTATATGGCATTTTACGTGCCAAATTACGATATGACTATGAGGCGCGCCGTAGTCGAGGGCTCCGGACGTTTTGATCTGTTGTTCTTTAACGTGCACTGACATCGCACAGAACACGGGCCTCGGCCATTTCGCCTCCATCGAAATGCGACTTCCGGGCCCGAGATCGAACCCTCGACCTTCGGGTCAGCAGCCGAGCACCACCGCCGTGGCGGACTTTTACAGCGAAAGCTGTTATAAGATCATTTCAACGACCGTTTTTGGCGCCGTAGTTGTCCGCCGCCGCCGCCACCGCTGCCGCCGCCGCCGCCGCTGGTGTCCGTAACCACTATCGCACGAAATAAGAAAAAAAAGGAAATAAGAAGAACTTTCCAGGATGGAACGAGGTTCGAACCTGGGCCCTCTGCGTGGGAGCCCATTGCTCTACCTCAGGGCCATGCCGGAGCTTCGAACTCGGTCGCAAAAAGACCCTATACAGGCTTCATGGCGGGAAGGAACCTATTAAGATATGTAAGGTAGCGTGGTAGAAGAGTAAAATAACGACCAGGCGTCACACAATGCAAATTGCGCAACGACTGGGTTGTTGAGTGCTTCCAACCCATTACAAAAGCCTCTTCCATAATTCTTCAGCGTCATCAGCCACAGCCTCAACAAAGTGCACATAATGCCTTACAGGTGTTTAGCGAGTGCCACGGTTCTCCGCAGAATGACGAAAAATTGCACAGTGCTGCTTCCCTACTTCACAAAAATTATGATTTATAGCGCAGTGGGTTCCTGGCAAGTGCACTTCTATTGACTGCGAAGGAAGCCCATAAGGCTCCCATGATCCATTTCATCAGGCTCTCAATCACGGTGTAAGAATATTCAGGTGTTGACACTGCGCTCGCCTAAGCGGCCAGAAAATGTTCGGTCGTCGGTCCGTTGAGCGGTGCGCCATCTAATGGCTTGAGGCGGAGAGCGCCCGCGAGAAGCCGAATCACGGTGGTGCTGCGTCATCGCCGCCGCTCTCGCCGTTCCCTCTCCTGTTGCTCTCTCGATTTCGCCCCTCGACGCCGCTTGGCGGATGCACATTATCCAGCAAAATGGCACAGAAAAATACACGTTATCAGCAGCATGCGCGTTGCTATGGAGACGACTGCCCCGCTTTTCGTAGCGCCCTCCAAGTCATCTGATAAGAAACCGAACATTATCTGGACGCGCGTGGATTGCGGTTTCCCATGCGTTGGGGGAAAGAGTGTCATCACCTGAGTATTCTTACACCGTGCTCTCATAAAGTTAATTCCTTCCTCTCTCGCTCTCCGTTTCTCCGGTTAACGTACGTTATAAAGCGTGATGGGACAGCTAAATAACGACCGGGCGTCACTCAATATGAATTACGTAACTAGTGCGTCGTTTAAACCTTCCAACCCATTACAAAGGGCTCAGCCATAATTCTTCATCGTCATCAACCACCGCAATAACAAAGTGCACATAATGCCTCACAGATGGTACCTCGCTTCTCCGCAGAATAACGAATAATGTCGTGGTGGGTGCTTCCCAACTTCCCAAAAATTATGATTTGTGGCGTAGTGGGTACGTTGCTAATGTACTTGTATTAATAGCCACAAGAGAGTTTATAACGGGCTCTAGAAATGCCGCTCTTCCGACATGGCGTTTTTTTTGTTCATAAGTGAGAATTTTAGGTACTAGAGTCATAGCAGGTTCTTCATACTCATCGTATTTACAACGCCAAACCGAGTCTGTGAAGTTTGCAGATGGAATGCCCCCCCCCCCCCCCCGCGCCTGACGACCGTTTTCCCCGCTCGCCTTTGAGAATTAACGGCAAGGCTAGAGGGAAGACACGACGCACGTAGAGTTCCTCTTCGCGTTCCACGACGCGAGGTCGGTAGCATGCCCAACGAACGCCAACGGAACGCGATCGTGCCAGTGCTCCGGCTTCGCATATCCTCATGGTCCCATTTAGCGGGAGATGGTGTAAATTTTTTTTTTTTTGCGATTCTAGCCGACGTTCTCTCTTTGCTATCGTTGTCGACATCGTTGATAGCATGGGCTGGAATCTGAGTATTTCGCAGCATCGGCGTATCGTTTGTCGGGGTTTCAGCCGCGCCATTTGCGGAGTTTCGTTATTCTGGTTTTCTTTCTTCGTATAGATGGTGAGTTGGATGCATATTTCTTGGAATGCAGGCTACAAAGATGCACTTTCGAATGGTGTCTGGCATTTTCATTTTGTCGTCAGACAGATGCATAACTTCCCCGTATACTAATCTTCAAAGTGTTGACCGGCCTTTTTCAGTAAGCTTGAGACGTTCGAGTTGGTTAACATTGTGTGCTCCGACGAGCTCCTCTCAGATGTTGTGGAGACCTAAGCGAAGAAGTCGTAGTATGGAGGCACGCTCTGACATCACTCCGGCAGTCTTGATGGCCTTTCTGATGAGGGCGTTCCGTCTTTCGATTTCGGCATTCTTGAGGTTTAACGAAAGAGTGCCGCATGTGTTCCTGCTGATGATTAGGGCTTGTATGATTTTGACTGTGTCTTGTTCCTTCAGACCGTAGGTTCTGTATGTTGGCCGTCGTACTACACGTGCGACTCGCGTGGTGGTTTCTTGCAGTTTGGGTAGGGTGGCTGCGCCCGACCTGTCCTTGTGTATGTGTAGACCTAGAATCCTGAGTGACTATTTAAGGATTTGCGCTCCATTCAGTAAGAGCTCTGGTTCTGGAATTTCACCCTTTGGTGGTGGTCGTCCTGCGGTTCTAGCTTGTAGTATGTGAATCTCATATTATTCTGGCGCGACCGAGAGCCCGTATGCCTTGAGGTAGGACTCCGTTCCGTCATCCTGTGCGTCCTGTTGCGTTCCTGGGAGCATCGTGTTGTCGAGATGGTGATTTCATCTGCAGAAAGGGTGCGCCTTATCCTTTCTAACCTTTTCATTACACTTCGTAGCTTCAGCATGGATGTGTTGCAAAGGAGAGGCGAGATGACAGAGTCCTGCGGTACTTCTTTTTTGGCCATTGCAATTTCGCCCGACTTTAGGGTGTCCAGGCGCGCTGGTGCGTTTCTGATGGTAAGAAAGTTTTGTATGTAGTGGTATGTTCTTTCACCTCCGTGTGTATCCTGAAGGCTCCTCAACACTGCCTAATAAGAAATGTTGCAAAAGATCCTTTCATGTACATGACAAAAATTGCGCCCTTGCTGTGTTTTTCTAATGAACAATGATGTCCTCCTTCAGTTGTAGGGAAGATGTCTTGTGTAGATAAATGGTGGCGGAAACCAAAATAGTGATGGAGGTAATGGAAGAATCTGAATACATCCGGCGCAGGAAAATGTGCTGCAATACATGTAGCATGGTTGTTTGTCATTATCAACGTATCTAAATATAATGGCCGTAATGAAAGAGATAAAAAGTAAATGTAAGGACGTCTCCTAATGGAAGTGAGGTAATATTACACAACAGAAAAGCGCAGGCGAAGCGTAGCAACATTTAATGAGATTTTCATGAACAACCTTTTGCAGTTGGTATTGATGGGGGGTAGCAGAACACTCGCTGTCTATATTTCCCCCAAACTTCGTATTTCAGTTTTCCTTCAGCCTTTTCCATTATTGTAGTACTTTCGTTTTTGCAGAAATTCGGCTCGTACCCGGTATAATTTTCCTTGTTCTTTTTTAGTTCCTCCACAAAGCTCTCATTGAAAACGACGGTAGCAGAGAAAGTGCAAGTCTACAAAAAGAGGAAACATCATTAGGGCGTTCTCTGTTAAAATTCACGGCATGTATCAACATATGTTTTAATTGTCCATTCATAAATATTGCTTAGAACTTACGCTTTTCCCTCGTAGGAATGGGTACAATTACAACACGCAATTTGTGCTACAATTATACAAGGATAGTAAGTTATACTCTACATCAACTAAATCTGGTGAAAATAAGGAAGAAAATATTCGAAACAGAACTCAAGATAGAAAAGAGAACAATCCACACAAACAAGCACCGACGATCGCTACACATACACTATAGACTATATACACTCTCTATTTTCACATACCACTTCTACAAATAATTATGGTTGAACGCGGTTAAGCCAAGTCTGTCGAGCGATAACTCAGTTTTGCTTGCTTTGGGTAATGACGAGACCGCTGGTTTGCAGATATTTAGCCTTAAACCTATTGTGAGCCTCACGGTTCGACGTCCCCGTTGGTCCTTCCTCCACGCCTGGATCTCGCGAAGCGCCCGCCAGACGGACCCTCTTGTAGCAACAACTACCGCATCTACAATTGCACCACAAGACATCGACGCTCCTCAACACCCTCGGCACTCTCGCTGCCACCGCGCAGTCAATTTGGTGCCGCTAGCACTTCTGGTGGTTGCGGCATGAAAAAGTGACCTTCAACCGCTGTTCGTTTTCGCGAACCGTTTTGCTGAAGCTCTTTGACGGCGTTGCGACGAAACGCCAGGCGCTTGGAACTAAGCATGTGATCAACGCGATAATATGCCGCCAATACCGCGGCGCGAAGTCATCAGGTAAAATCAGTGAAACTAAAAAAATCACAGCATATCCACGGAGTGAATGATGATGAGTGGGCGAAGCTGCGGAGGTTCATCGGTAAACCGTGAATCTTCCGTGAATTCTGCCCAGTACATCATCACCGACGTGAGATCGGGCGCGTTTATACTAAAGGTTCGATGAGTTATGACGACTTGCAGCTCACTTTAATTTTACATGTACGCTGTGAATTTTCATTGTTTAGAAAACCATTGCTTTAGAAAACACCTTGCGTCTTTCGTTAAGCAGCTGGCGTCTTTTTCGTTTTGCTTTAGAAACATCTGGCGTTCTTTCGTTTTGTTTTACAAAACATCTGGCGTCTTTCGTTGGTTTATTTCATCAATCAACGGCGTTTTGAACAAAATTTTTATTGTTTAATCACGCACAGGAGAAATCTCACCAGGCACTACCTTGGAGGTAAACAATGGCTGCTAAGGGAATGAGAGACAGAAGAAGTCGGCTTTTAGCTAACACTTACACTTCTACAGAGACAGAAGAATTCGGCTTTTAGTTAACGCGCACGCTGCGAATTTTTTATTGTTCAACAACGCACAGGAGAAATCTCCCACCGGCACCACCTTGGAGGTCAAAGGGTAAGACTTGTTACTCACTACTACGACCCCGACGAGGGACGAACGGGTGCCGCCTTAAGGAGCTTCGCCCCTAAAAGTACCGCGACCGTCCGGCCCACCGTCATATTTGTTCCAGCACGGCCGAAGCTGCGGCTGCGTGGTGTTGATTTTACGCGGAATAACACGCTTTTTGCGAATTGCGTGCGCTTTTGCAGCGCCGAATGAAGCATACCATTGTTCTCTAAATGATTGGGCAAGAAATAGAGGCAGTTTTCACTTCCTACGCATGCATACACGCGTATAAACGCGATGAAAGAAATGCGAACCGCGTGGCACTTACGTGCTCTGCTGTAGGCATTTATGTTTAAGCGCTTGTAGCCTATCTGTTAATAAAACAAACTAGAGACGCGCATGATGCAAATAATTATGATTCGGACGCAGGTGAGAGCGCAATGAAAACAAATGTGAACAGCGTACGCGGGTGCTGCGCTGTTCACATTTCTTCTGATCGACTCGATGCATGCTAGAATACGTGACGTGCAGGCGTACGGAGATGTTAAACTACATGCAGCCATACAACAGATGCGCAGTGACCTTTCTGAGATTTGTTTTGCGCCAACTTCGCCACAGCTGCACGCGTACTGATGCTTTTGAAGGCGCGTTTGTTTTTTGTTTTTTTCTTGCTTTTCTTTTTTTTTTGGGGGGGGGGGTTTGAGCAGCTCCGCATTTTTTTCCTTACGGCAAACCTTAACAAACAGTTACTAGATATGCATCAGGGCGGCTTTTTCGTGAAGCTAATAAATAGGACTAAAGCCGACACCCTAGACAACATACACACCTCTTGTCATTCAAAAATGAGCTTGCCATTTGCTTTCAGGGGCTTTAAGAACAGGTATGCCACATACATCTTGTTATATATAAAAAGAATATGCGGTGAACGTTCACAAAGAATTCGTAGCTCGGTGCATGCTGCATTGCAGATATATGAATACGAGCAACAACATGCACGTCAAAAAAACCTGCCATCAAAAGTGAGCCTATTGGAAAATGATTGCAGTGGAAATATAGCACTCAGTTTCCGTGGCGCGCTGAGTGTTATCTGTGAGCGCAAAGGTGTCAGTTTTACTCCAAACATAATAATAGCTGCCCGGCAATGTTATCGTGCATGAACCTCCTCCGGCAACCACGCGAAACACGCTGCACTAGTACAGGGGCGACGCAAACATTACCCGCGGCAACATTTGCGAATACTAAATCAGTTTTACCCCACAAGACAGGGTATGAATTGTGGGAACAGAATTTCTCCTGCCGTATTCTGTGCGACCACACAACCCGTCATTCGGCGTCTTTTTCCCCCTCGGATTAGCAAAGCGCGTTTTGCCCGCTTCTCGCTGGTTGCTGCATTCAAAAGCGCAGCACCCACGCATTCTTCGAACTCTTTATAGGCTTGTCAGCGATGAAGCGTCGGAACGATACCGTAAAGTTCGTGTACGCTTTCTCAAGCTATAAAAACAATCGCCCTCCAAGTCACCATGCTTCGGCGGCCGGGAGAAACAAGGGATGTGAGTGAGTAGGACCATTTATGGAGCTAGATGATCACGTGACCACGGAAAACGAACCGCTAGCGGTGCGTGGGGGGACGGAGGGGGAGCAAGGGTGCCAGGTCGAAAAGACAGAAAATAGCAGAGAAAGTGGGAAAACTAGCCAAAAGGTAGCCAACTTGAGCTAAGCGCAGCAAAGATTGCCAAAAGTAGCCACGCATGTGTCAAACTACTGCGATGTCTTTATTTGAATTACTCAATGCAAGCGCCTTTTGGCATAAACATAAAAAGTAACGCTAGAACCCTTCAAAATCAGAATTGTTGAGATGAAAGCATAAATTGTTAACTTTAGCACGCATTTTGTGCAAAATGACGAAGCCTAAAATGATTGTTCGGGGTTTACGTCTTAAAACCACGATATGACTATGAGGGACGTCGTAGTGAAGGGCTCCGAAAATTTTGACCGTCTGGTGTGCTTTAACGTGCACCTAAATCCAAATGCAAGGTCCTCTAGCATTTTGCCTCCATCGAAATTCGGCCGCCGCGGCGGGGATCCGATCTCGCGACCTTCGAGTCAGCAGCCGAGACCTTGGCGGGATTGACGAAGCTTCTTGCACTGTTGCAGAAATGGCCCTCTGTTCCCGCGTCCTGCGTGACTTTTCTTAAAAGGACTAGAAGTATCAGTCTTCTGGCGAAAAAAAAAATGAGTACTGCATGACGTATGCTGAAAAACACAGTTTCTGGGATTGAGGTATAATGACTTCCATGATCGTTTCTCGCGTGATGACGAAGCCCGAGCAGTTAATAGTTCAGAGTCACAGTAGGTACCTAATTCTAAGAAATAACGCAGAAATTTTCGGATATCTCATTTTATGTCAGTGAGTGAGTACAGAGGGCCCTTGATTTGGAGCGCTTTCGATTGTCCTGTTCACTTCTAATTTCACTTTGATGTCGCGTTCAGCAGTATGAGCTCTGCGAAATGAGGCCCCATGCAATAGCTTTCCCCCCAAACCCAGCCACGCATCCAAAACACTGTTTTCTGCAATTCAAGGGCCAAATTCAATTTTGGGAGCTCGAAACCCGCTTTGGTCACGATGCTTCAATACCGCAATTACTCGCACGCCAACAGCAGTGACGTTCCAAGATATTGATAACTTGTTTCAAATCGAGGAAAAAAGAAACTAGCCATAAAGTAGCCAAGTAGCCAAGACTTTTCTTTCTGCCGCCACTGGCCTAAAAATGTAGCCAAATTGGCGCAAAATAGCCGAACCTGGCAACCCTGGCGGGGAGAGAAAAGGGCAGCGAAGAGAAAACGAATGCGGTACATTTCCCGGGGGTTCCAGTGACTTTATTACCGGGGAGAATTTCGCGCCATCTCTCGGGCGATGCGTAAACCATTTTCTGAGGCACTGACACCGGTCAGAGACGCTGGCAAGATTTGCTGAGCTTGAGTGTAACATTTACGGAACGAGCCGTTTTCTGCGTTTGTACCTGGAGAAGTATCGCTCTAAAATGAGTTCCCCTATAATTGCAGCTAAATATTCTGTTTAGAATATGTCAAGACGTAAATTATTCCAACGTATTATTTCTCTGGGAAAAAAAGGAGTAACAAAGGCGCTCGAGTGTGCGCATAGTGCCACCGAGTAACTCTAATCGATGAAATCAGGATGCAGTGGAAGATAATAATGTCGTAGTTAGTATGGACGTTTCATTCTAGCAAGTTTTCTGTGCATTCCGAGAGTACAATTTTTAGTATCATCAGCTGACTACCAGATGGACGCCCCTACTAAAGTAATTAGGACCACTACAGCCGCCTAATTTTAAGGCGAAAGCCTGAAATGTCTGTGTTTCAAGGCTGCGCGAGGTCTACAAGATATGTTCGATGAGATAGGAAACTACGTGAGCGGCCGAGCGGCGCTTTTAGTTAGTCCACGTCGTCTATGCGGCGTCGCGTGAGCACCAGCGCAGTAGGGCTGTGATGATGTTGTTTGACATATGTGTGTTTGTTTGTCTTATTTTTTCTTTCATGTATTACTGTTTGTGTGTTTGTTGTGTTGTATGCTGGATCAATTGAAAAGCTAAGGAGTCGACGGCGCCTTACTTGTGCGCCAACACCTATTTCACATCCTATCAAAAAAAAAAAAGCGGGAGAGATGCTTCCTCGCACAGGTCCTGCGGCGATTGCCCTTCCACTGTTGTCTGTTCTGGCCGCCTTCGGCAACGCGACCGCTTCATTCAGTGGTATCGATGATAAGGACGTGGAAGCTCAATGAATACGATCGGGTGAGCAAGCATAACAAATGGGACGATGCGCACAAGCTTACCGTCGTCCATTTTTCTGTAACCGACGCTGCGAGTCTGTGGTACCGTAACCACAAGAAAGACCGTCCCACATGGTGCCCTTCTGAACGGCGTTGGCGGGTCTGTTCGGTCGTGCAGGACTTCGCAAGTTAGGAGCCGAACAGCGTTTGCAAGCTCGAGCTCAGCAAAATGGCCAAAAAAGCACCAGCTACATTGAAGATGTTCGACCTTTGCAAGCGTCCATGAAGGATGCCGACAGGATCTAACACATCTTGAAAGGTATCATTGACGACGCATTTCCGCTGCGCGTCGCCAAGAACCCGCATACGGTAGCGGACTTAATCCAGCTGTGTCAAATACATGAACAATTCTGGAAGGAACGTGACTTTACTCGTGGCGCCAGGGCGCCATGTGCAACGATCTGCGCTTTAACGTTTGCTAGCATTGCGGTGTACCACTGTGCATTACTGCAATATATAAAGCAGTTCGTATGCGAGGAGGTCGAGCGCCAGCTGTCCCTTATGCCTTATACCCTTACAACTGCCCCATCTACGTTAATGCCATCGATACAGAGTTTAGTTCAAGGAGCAAGTGCACTAGGTCATGCACCTGCAGGTCTTGTGTACCTGCAGGTCTTGTGTCACCTTTGGCTGCTCCCTGAACTATGCCGTAGCCCTGCTCACGCGTCAATATTTGACTGTCGCGAAATCCTATGTCGACGGTTGTGTTGTCTTTATCTCCTTTCTTGTGCCGTGTTTACACACCTATTTTCGATATCATAATCATCACCCAGCACCTGGAGGAGCATGTCAAGCGAATGCTCAGGCTTTTCAGTAAAACATCTCTCTCCTCTCTTGTATGATGGATCCTTACCAACTATCTCAACTTTATTTCTTTTGAAAGGCGGACCATTGCTTATGCCCGAAACCACAAATTTCTGGCTATAATCATAGACAGAGACCTTCCTTGGAGAGAGAGAGAAATAACTTTATTTATCCCATCTTAAGGGAAAGGGGCTGCGAGATGAAGGCGAGGGATCCTACTCGCGGTAGGCCTCCTCTAGCACCTCAGCCCACCTCAGGATAGCCCCCTGAAGTGCGGGGTTGTAGCTGCGCATGGCAGCCTCCCACAGCTCCTGACTACTTAATTGTTTACGAAGGCTCTGGGGAGGGGAGTGACGTTTGCATTGCCACATAATGTGGTTAATGTCCGCTCGCCTGACAGAACAAAACTTGCAGTGCGAATTAGGGTACATCCCGGGGTAAATTTTGTGGCGTAAGACAGGGGAAAGAAAAGTGCGGGTTTGTAGTCTACGCCATAGAACCTCGCGGCTGCGTGAGGACCGACGTAGTAAAGGCGGGAGGGTTTGGCGACCTAGGCGGTAATGCCCGCAAATGTCGTGGTACGTAACCAATCTGTCCTTAGAGGTAAATGCAGGAGGAAGATTATTGGTTTCTGAAGCGTCCCCTAGCCTAGCCTGCGCTCGGATCGTGAAAGCTCGAGCGCTTGCATGAGCCGCCTCATTACCAATTAGGCCTGCGTGAGCTGGTGTCCAGATTAATGTAACAAGTTGGGATGGCGGATTACGAGAGAGAATGGCTAGGGCTGTCCTACAAACCCTACCCGCTCCGAAGTTGTATATGGCAGTTTTTGAGTCATTTACAATGAGAGACGAATTAGCAATTGTTGCGGCGAGTGCCACCGCGGCCTCCTCCGCTTCCTCCGAAGACGAGGCTCGAATGGATGCTGCCGTTGCAACACTGCCAGTGGAGTTAACAACTGATAAAGCGAATTCTGTCCACACGGATACTCTGCGGCGTCGACATAGACCACACCTTTGGAGTTAAAGAACTTTTTCTGTAGAGATTTAGCTTGTTATTGCCTTCTATGCTCGTGATGAACAGGATGCATATTTTTAGGGAGAGGAGGGATATTAAAGTTCTCATGAATCTGATGGGGAATATTACATTTCTCTTTGGTCATCGGTGCTGGGTAATATTTAGGGAGTTCAAAATATGTCTACCAGTGTGGGTGTTCGATAAGCGTTGGTACTGAGCTGTCAGGTGGGCTTCTGCGAGCTCACTAAAGGTATTCAATGTGCCTGTAGCCAAAAGTTTCTCAGTAGAGGCTGTACTTGACACTCCAAGGGCAAACTTGTATAGCTTGCGTATTAGTGAATTAACCTTATCTTCCTCAGGCCTTGTGAGGTGAAGATAAGGGAGGGAGAATGTGATTTTACTGATGGCAAATGCTTGTACAAGTCTTATTAAATCTGCTTCGCGAAGACCACCGTGCTTATTCGAGACCCTTCCTATAAGCCGTGTTGTGTGGTCAACGCTCGCAGCAGCCGTTTGAAGTGTGTAAGTGTTCAGTTTGTTAGATTGAATGTGCATGCCTAGTACACGTATTTTGTCTACAATGGGAACTTCCTTCCCATTCAAGTTTATCTGAATACTGGGTCTGTCGCGCTTATTAGCTGAGATAAGTAACAGCTCAGATTTATCTGGCGAGCTAAATAAGCCCAGCTGTCGTAGCCACCACATCTGCGGCCTCTTGTAAGGTATCTTGAATGTAGCCATCGGATCCACCCTTCATCCATATGGTAATGTCATCTGCATATAAAGAATATTGAAGATCCGGTATGTCGGCCAGCGACTCAGAAATAGACCTCATGGCTATGTTAAAGAGGAACGGTGAGAGCACAGATCCCTGAGGTGTGCCAAAGCTACCTAGGGTGATTGGGGGCGAATTTTGGTCATTGAGACTAATGATAGCCGTGCGGTTGGTAAGGAATTCACGGATATAGTCATACATTTTCTTGCCACAGTTAATCTTGTCTAATTCGCGTAAGATACAGCCATGATCTATATTGTTGAACGCACCGCGAAGGTCGAGCCCAGGATGGCTTGGGTATCTTTATTACCACTGGGAGTAAGGATACCTTCCTTGGAGCCCGCATGTGTCTTACGTGAAACAGCGCCTGACAGCAATCTCCCAGCTGTTCAAGTTCCTGGGTGGAAAAGCCTGGGGATGTCGGTAGACGCAATGCTGGAACTGTACAGATCACTGTTTCTCGGTATTTTTATATATACTCTGCCTGTACTGACTAATACATGCAAGACAAATATTCGCACTCTGCAGGCTGTACAAGCTCAGGCTCTCAGAATTTGCCTTGGCTTGCCAAAATGCGCGTCGACTGAAGCCACTATTTCCATCGCACGGGACCAACCTATGCAAACGCGCATTGCGGTGGAAGCCTTGAGATCTCATATCAGGCATTTTTCCCGGGCACATTGCCACCACCTTGCAACATTGCCTTCAGAAAGACCCCAGGCAGGGGCGTAGCCAAGGGGGGGGGGGGGTTGGGGGGGGTTCAAACCCCCCCCGAAAGTTTTCAATTTGCTTTCGTATATATGCACGCACACATACAAACGCACGCGTGAACATACATAATGTATGGTTGACCCCCCCCCCCCCGAAAAAAATTTCTGGCTACGCCCCTGACCCCGGGCATCGTATTGTGCAACGATTGCAAACCATTCTGCCCACCTTCCGTCAGGCTTCAGCCCCGCATCGAAGCCAGCGATACCTCCTTGGTGCTTCATTGGATCTGAAGTGCACCTCAGCGTAACGGGAATCAGAAAAAAATCTGAGCTCTCATCTCCAGTGCTGAAACAGCTATCTCTGATTCTTTTGCACAAGAAGTACGCTGATCACGTGCATGTTTATACCGATGGGTCAACTACCCTCCAGTGTTCGTCCGGAGCAGTGGTCGTCCCAGCGAATGCTATTACCGTCAGTTTCAAGAGAGACCACCCAACGACATCGACGGCAGCAGAACTTGCCGCTCTTCGCTCTGCACTTTGTGTAGTCAACCGCGAACAGCCTCAACAATGGTCAGTCTTCTGCGATTTGAAGGCAGCCCTACAATCTTTGCTTCAGCCCTGCGGCACGGACCATACGAGCAGTTGGTCTTCGAGGTTAGATATCTCCTCCATACTTCGTTAGAGAAAGGACACCACGTGACATTTCAGTGGCTGCCAAGTCACTGCCGCCTGATAGGCAATGAACACGCCGACAATGCTGCTCGATCAGCTCTTGAAGGTGAGGGGCTCGAGACAATACCCCTATCAAGGACTGATGCTGCTAGCCAACTTCGAGTGGCCGCACAAGAAATGACTCTTCCACTTTTAATACAGCAAGCAGACTGCAATACCACCACCGCCACTGCCCGACCACTTTACGAGTACGTCTTCAGACACCTACGGGACTTTGCCGAAATGATGCCACTCTGCTTTGCCGTTTATGGATAAGAGTGGTTTTCAGAAAGTCCTTCTCCTTTCGGATCGAAATGGCTGACAACCCGTTTTGTGACAACAGTGGTAGCGAGGAGACACTACAGCACATCTTCTGCGACTGTCCTCTCTACAGCGCGCAGAGAAAATCACTCGCAGTCGCTCTTGCTCGTATAGATACTAGACCGATGACGGCAGAAACCATTCTGGAATGTCGTCCTGAGAGGTCATCGCGGGTGAAGGCGACGAAGGCAGTGCTCAACTTCTTGAAGGCATCAGACCTGCACCGGCGGTTATAGACTAACGACGTTAGCACGACTGTGAGATGTGTATGACTTTTTGTGCGTGCGTGCTCTCCTCTCTCTCTCTCTCTCTCTCTATATATATATATATATATATATATATATCTTTATATATCCCCCAACCCTCTCCCAGTGTAGGGTAGCATACCGGTCCTTCTAGACCGGTTAACATCGCTGCCTTTCCTTTCTCTCCTATTCCTTCCTTCCTTCCTTATATATATCTTTCAATGAAAGGCGAAGTGGGTAAACGCACAGCGCCTCGAGCATCTAGTAGTATTCTATCCAATTGGCGCCATCTACTTCACTGTACCAGATGTTTGCAGATTAGGGTGTCCTGACGACACCTTGAGTAATCGCTCCCGATTTATTAGTCGCATATCCAAGAATATATTAGGTTATGCAATATTATTGCATTTTCCTAGATGACTACGTGCGTTGCTGAATTACGCACTCACCTGCATGCTGAATTGTAATATTCCTGCGTGCACGAAATAAAAAAAAAGACGTCACTCGCATGAATCATTTGTGCGTATGAAGAATAAATGATGCTGGCCCATACTGGACAAGAAATGCGGTGAGGCAAGCAAGGTAGAAACGTTGTCTATTATTGCTGAGGATTGTGCAGGTTGGTTTGCCTAAACTGGTACAGTGCAACAGGCAAAAAGGAAGAGATAGCCGTGCAGGCCTCTCTCTTCCAATGTGTTATTAGCCATTGCATGAAATATTAGCGACACCAAAGCATCAGCAATGTCACCAAATGCCACACCGAAAGAAGACCGTACGATCATAATTGACAGAACATGTATCAACCTTTGATACACGGTTGAACTGATTAAGAAATCGTGTTCATGCGCAGGCAGGCACTAAAGTGGGGCGCTCATAACGTGCTGCCAGTCCTTGCATAGAATCTGCCTGAATAATTTCTCGTGTGAGGTGTGATGTGTGCATCTTGAGCACCTCCCATTGGTTAAAATTCGGGCGCATCGACAGTAGCGGCATTGAATTGTCATATGTCCCTGTATTGCTTTGTGCACATTCCAATGATGTATTTAAGCCTTTCCTTAAGGCAGCGCCCCATTGGCCTACATACGTTTTAAAAAAGTGCAAAACCTTACCTTCGTCCAGTTCCTGCGCGGCCTGTCTTGGGCTTCGTTCCACTCGCGCAGTATTTTCCTAATACGTGTCACATTATTAAGATTAATTTCGACATTTGTCGACTGCGGTGCTTTTCGGGAGAGTCCTTTTATAGTGACGTTAATGGTTAAATTAAATGGGGTCTGTATGCATTCATTGCCCACTCCGCCTCTTCCTTGCAGATTCCTGCTGTTGTCTTTTCACTGTGGTTCCGCTCGTCAGTGTAATCCAGCGAATCCACTACCCCGGGAATGCTGTATCTGTATATGACATGTAATATATGAAAGCGGAAAATGCACGAGATCGGTAGCAGCAGAAAAGGAAGAAGGAAGAGGTAAAGGTCGGAGTAATACTTCTGTATGTTTCACGCCTGCAAATAAAGAATTGAATTGAATTGAAACCAGGACTTCGGAGGGACTGTGCCTAATCTCTCGTTTTACTATGCGGCAGCCTACAAAAACACAGCTTTAAGGGTTTCTGAACCTTAAACCATTCTGCGTGTATCCCCATTCTCCAAAGTCACGACTGTTAGGGAAGACACCCTTTCTTTATTTATCAATCATACTCAATCTAGGATTTCGACCTACGCACGGCCAACGCATGCCGTCCACGCTTCCTTGGCCGTGGAGTCTGTCATCTAACCTGAAAACACCCATACTAGCCAGCTTCCCGTCCGCAGCACTATACTGTTGCCGCCTGTCTCAGAACTACGGAAATTTCACCATACCTCTCAGGAGCAACAAGAATGATTAGTGTCAGAAGGCCGACATTGTGGCGGTATGAATGCCACATTTGTAATGCGATTCACCGTGATGATGGTGAAATGCATTTGACTCTTGGGGGAGCTAAGGAGAAGCGACGATGGGTTGCCACACCACTTCCGCACACTTTGATACCCAGAGGCCCTGAAAGATGTACTCTTTCTACAGGCCTTGGAGGCTGAATATCCTGGCATTCCGTTGAACGGGCCCTGCAACACTTTTCCAAGTAACCATCGAATGGCGTCATTAAAAGGGTGCATTGCCTCACAAATCGACTGCCGCAAACATTTTTAGGATCCGTCACGCACGAGCGGAGTTGCAGGGATCTGTCGCACGCTGTAAGCGCTTTCTCTCTCCTTTCGCACCAGAGAGTGCGTTGAAAGCTACGCAGAGAGAGATGAAAAGGGGGGGAAAGCTACGACCGTTTGTCAGCGCGCGTCTTGACCTTGAGCGCTTTCTTTTCTTTCTTTTTTTCTTCGAACGCGCGGCTTACTTTTAGTGTGATCGCGAGCGAGCGCGCGGGCATGTGGCGGCATCCCGCGGAGGCAGTAGTAACTCTGCAGCCCACGATGCTCAAATCATCCAATGGCCGTGGACTTTGAGTTCATGGCACGGTCATTTGGGTTTATGGCATGACTTGTCGAGAAAGAGGGAGCGGTTTCTAGTTGACATTGAGAATTAATTGTAAATTCCAGGCCGCGTGCTGCGCTATAATGTATGGCTCACGCGTTCTCAAGATCCTCGACTACCGATCGGCAGCGTTTTTTTTTTTACCATACGCAAACAATGCCTAAGGTTCCCCTTAAATATGTGTCCAGGACGATATCGCAACAACATCCTTTCAAGAGAGATCCGATTCGAATTGCTCTGGAGGACGACACAAAGTGTGGTCATCACTTAAAATGTCTAAATCTTATTTTCATGTCAACTAACAGTATATCCGACCTCTACGTACTACGAAAAAGTGTACAGTTCCTTCAACATGTGTTTCGTGACATTCTACCAGGTCGCGTGGGGCATTCAGCGTATACCAACACCTGGTTCCCAGTAGATATAGCAACTGTCGACATGCATCTGCAAATAAGCTGCGAAATTATTGACGTGAAATCGCAGCATTTTTTGCTTGAAGCTATTTCCTAGGCCATCTAAGCACTGTATTACGGCAATACTGATAGCACTCGAAATTTTCAGCTCTGATTGTCCAATACAAGGTTAGGAATTCTTACTCGTTTGGAATTATAAGCTTCGTTGTAAAAGATCGGAAAGGTACCGTCATATTCCCGCATGGATCGTCATACAAACTGTTTATGTTGATGGCTGCTTGCCTTTGAACGTATTTGCAGATGGGGTGGACTGCAATAAATAGAAGAAATTATAATAATGCAGCAGCCATCATATTTCACATGCTTAATACTAACACTTCGTGTGAAGGCACTTCTACTATGTCTTCATTTTTTTGTGAAGTGTACTATACATGCATTTATGAGATTTATTTAACGGTAACGGTGAGATGCGATTTATTTTCTCACGTGACCAACGTTCTCGCTGGCGAGCCTGACGCAACAATTTAATCATGGTGTGTGCAGAACCGAGATCAGATGCCTATAGCACAAGCATATTCCTAATTTCAGCGCAGAGAACCCCGCTACGACCTCGTCACCTGCGAAATAACCATCCACATTATTCGAGCCAAAGATTTCCTCTGCTCATATGCTCTCATAACAATAAATGGTTAGGGCTGCGGTGAGGCGTTTCTTTCTACTGTAGTTTCGTGCCTATATCTGTTGTGACCCGGGTTTAGTTCCGTCCCACCGCTGCAACGAGTTGTTGCGACGTTAGGGTTGCGTCGGGCCCGGACTCCATATGGTAGCGTGACTGAGTCTCCGGGTTGAGGAACTGATGCTCCCAAGCTGGGAAAACGAAGACAAACAAGTTTACTGGCACCTTTTCTACACTTTACACAGTGAAAAGGTAAAAGTTCAGCGACGAGCGATATGAATGAGCGATTAACCCAGGGTCAAGAGCGTCTTGTCTCACTCAGCACCGTCGTTATAACCCTCAGGCTGGCTCCTCCTTGATTGTAGCCAATCGCACACACGACACCACCCACCAAGACGCCAGCAAATAACACTGTCGCAAATTGGTCGTTGTACTCGTTGCTGCAGCAGAGTTCCTGCGGTCAATGACACTCTTGGGGGTCAGCCGGGAGGACGGGAGATCGTGCGTGTTCCTCCGCCTCTCCCCAGAAGAGCAGGAAAGGGTTCACGGCGACTTATAATTGCTCTTGTCAAAACATACACGGGACAAGTCGGCACCGCAGCATCCCAAAGGAGCCACAACGACCCATTGTAAAGGCGGCGCCAGCTTTGACGTCGCTCCGCTGTACATCGGAGCTCGCAAGATTCTCTTCCCTTTGTGGGGTGCTTTCCGCCGCGGAGAGCCCGTTTCTGGGAAGGGTCAAGGTGTCCCGAGTCGTGTGAGAACGCATCGCCCATCGGCTCTCAGAGACAACGCGTCGCCACTGTCAGTCATAACAATCCATAAAGAACCCTTCACCCCAGTCTCCAGTAAAGTGGATGAACAAGCGATTTATTTTTACTTGAGCGGGTTAACAGTAGGTAGGCCACATTCTTTTCTGCTGCTTGGGTTTTCAAGCTGGTCATATGCGTCGAAAACAGCATCGATGGCGACGTAGATGGGCTGGATCAGGGCAAGCAAGATGATGTCTGCGTGGAAGTTCACGAAAATAATGAAGTTCTCGGGTAGCGCTCGACCACATTAGCCGCGATTCGATGACGTGACTTATTAGGGCGACATGCTTGCAGTCGCGAAGAGTATGCATGGCTTACGAAGGCCTCTCGCCAACGTTACCGACGCGTATGTGAAAGGGTGTATGCATGACAGCCTTGTAGGGTGACTCCATATTGTCATAGGCATCACCCGGCACCTGCGGCTATGATTCAAGAACTAGGAAGGAAACTATAGTGTAGCATGAAAGGCAAGCTCCAACGAGCAGCAGGTGGCGTCAATGGAAAGAACGCTCAGAAGACCGATTAGGGTAAGTCGCGACTGCTCCGTGTGGAGCGCGAAGCCGGAGCCACGGCGTCAACAAATTCTGAAACTTGCAGTCAAAACGCTCAATCAGTCCACTTGCGATGGTATGATAGACCACAATCTCGATTAGGGTGATTCCAAACTTCAAATGCAGGGTGCGGAACTGTGCGCGGTAGCACTGGCAATCATGACCTGTGGTAACAGCCGTGCCAACATCGTGACGGCTGAGCCAAGGGCTTGTGAGACTTGAGTGACAGCCTGCGCGGCAATGTAGACAAGTGGTAGAGCTTCGAACCACTGCGGGAATAGGTTGGTGCAGCTGCGCAGATTCGTGTAGCTCCCTTACAATATCAGTGAACCAACGCAGCCGATGTGCAAGTGCCTCAAGCGGCATCCGGTGACCTAGGTCTGACGTCCACTCATGATAGCGCCATTGCCGTGAGCTTTGTTTCCAGTTGCAACATATGTCATGCCTGTGGAATTACTGATTTAGATGAATTTGGTATTTGCCTTAATCGCAACATTCGCTCCTTAATCATAACACTTCCGAAGCGTACTTCACAACCAACCTTTATGATACATCTGAACAACGCGAACGTTCTGTGGCATTCATTGTTACTTTGAATAAAGCTTTCTTACCTTCGACGATGGGTACCAGAAGTAACACGAAAACGGCCTAGAAAAAAGAGATTATCACTTTCAATAACTACTTTTATTCACAGGCATAAAAAGTGTTTTTATCACAATCCACACGTTCTAGACTTGGTCGAAAAGTTGATCTATCTACCTATATATATCGTATACGTACTCACTTCAGCAAAGCATTTAGGCAACACTTTGCTTATCGCAAGCAATTGAACAAAGTATCATAAGAACATCACAAAACATTTTTAAGAAACGTTGCATCTAAAGCTTCCAGCACTGGAAAGCGGAGCAGCGACTCATAGGCAATATACACAGACTGTCGTTTGGCGCACTGTCAAATGCTTTAGGCCTCTGAGCTGCATGCTTATAGTGGCTCTCCTCAAAGCCTCTAATTCCACAGTCTGCAAAAAGTATGGTGTGTGTTCTTTACTGCTAAGCGCCGGACACATTGCATGCAATTTACAGCGCAATGCACACTTATGTTATCGAAATCCCAATCGGTATAATAGGTGCCTGTAATTGCCCTTCCTGCACAAACAATTCTGATATTTTACATTTAAAATCTCAACAGGGCAGTAAAACGTGCAAAAAATGCTGCTAGAATGGCAGAACTCGGAACACTTCACTCTTCGTACCAGGCAGCTCACACACGCAAAAAGGACGAAGATGTTTAGAAATGCAAGCGCATGATCCAGCCTAAATATCTTTAGGGGCGAAGCACCTTAGGGTATCGGCGTGTCGGTCGGCGCGCATCGCGCATCGTCGTCTCCTGTCGGGACGGTCCATTTGCTTGAGCGCAAGAGAGGGCGCCACCGGCTCAGCCCTCGCCGTGTGGTGAGAGAGAGCGAACGGCGCGCATTGACTTTGGAAACGCTCTTTCTGCGATGAACGCTGAACTACCAGCTCGCAAGGAACGAGAACGCGCCCTCGCCCGCGAGAGACAATGCCGACGCGGGCAGCGTCTGCTAGCGAGTTTCTTGATCGAAAAAACCGACTGCTCGCGCTGCACAACAGTTCACCGCCCACCGCGTATACTATATAGGCATTGGATATTGACCTACAATGTAGTGCCGATGGGAGATTTCTCTTGTGCGTAGTTGAACAATAAATATTCGCAGCATGCACGTTAACTAAAAGGGGACTGCGGGTCTCTGTGTCTAATCTTTCTTCTGTCCCTCATTGTCCATTAGCAGTGATTTTGGTGTGGCAAACACCGGTGCACACTGCATGCTTCGCCCCTCCACAGGTTTTACGTTAGTGGAGCTGAAACACCCTTCTCTACATGCATCGCCCCTCACCAATATTTTTTTTTCACTGACGATAAGCATTACCTGAACACCGCGAGGTATACACACACTCTTAGTGCACAAGCGCTGTTATTCTTTTTATCCAACATGAATAACTGGGCCGAAATATTCCGTCGGAGAAGAGGATCATTCATACACACGATGACATAACGTGGAAAATTGTAGAAAAATTCTCACAGCAATCAATGCGCAGCCCGATTCTTTCCTTGGCCGGATGTCTGTGTTCATTGCAGCCCTGGAAAGCAGGAACTTTATTTACTGATCGATTCACCCTGTCTCAACGGTTTTTCAACAAATAGGCTTGTCGCTGGCTTCCTCAAATGCAAAACGCAAAGTACAGACAAAAAAGATCCTAGGTGTGCATTAAAAAACTTTTAATTAGCAGGTTCTGATGTTCTTATTTTTTATTTCTCCTGAAAAAAATATTTTTCGTACTCTAGAATTCTACAACCAGTACACTACAACCAACTCGCCCAAATCAAGCACTTGTTCACGCAATTAAATGTAGAACACCCACTTCAAAATGCGGCGATCATAATAGCTCTCGTGATTTCAGGTCAAAGACATATATTCAGGCGAAAGCCTTAGATGCCCCATAAAACACGAAAATTGACCGTCGGCGGCGTCAACACAAATTATGCAAAAATTATCATGACGTAATGATGTCACAATATGACGTCATCAGGACGTCAAAGGTTGTCAAAATTTGCGACGTCATCATGTCGTGATCACACGACGTTGTCGCTTGGTCAAAGGTGAGCCGACCGTGGGGGCAGTGCAAAACCAGGTGTGGTGCAGAAACCTTGCAATGCCTCCGTTCCTGGAGGCAGTGATAATAATGATTGCTGCAGTTTGATGTCCCAAAACCGCGATATGATTATGTAGTTCAAGGCTCCGGAAATTTCGACAACCTGAAGTTTTTTCAACGTGGACCTAAATCTAAGTACACAGGCCTCAAGCATTTTCGCATCCACCGAAAATGCGGTCGCCGCGGCCTTCGGGTAAGCAGTCGAGCCCACTAGACCACATGGGAGGATCTGGAGGCAGTGTAAAACCTCGTTAGGTGCAGAAATATCTCGGAGAGATCCGGGGAGGATCAATACACCAACTGAGAATAAAAAGACGATGGATACGGCTTTTGCCATCGAGTCGTGTTAGATGGATGCACGAGAAACTCTGTGAGTTTTTATCGTTAAACGAAAATGTGCTTGTACGCTCAATATTTGCCAGTGTCACTGCTAATTAGGTCACTACAGGAAGTTAACAGAAAATCTGAGGACGCGATGCAAGCTAAAATTAAGGAATATAAAGTTATATGTCAAACACACCCATACATAGACCTGGTTAACTAAATTGAACAGGGGAAGGAGTAGGGCGATACAAACAGAGAAAACTAACAAAACCTTGATGAACATTTCAGGCAGGTTGCTGGTCCCGTCGCTGTGTGTCACGAAAGTTCGTAGATCTCCGAAACTTCAGTACTGCACATCAAGCTCTCTGTGCAGAGTTTATTTGGGAGCATTTCCCTAGGCCATTTGCTTATAATAGTTTACAGTTGACCGGTCCGTATAGCATACTCCAAAGTGCTTGCCTCTCGACTACAACACAGAGAGGCCATGTCTTTGTCTGTGTCTGGTCTTTGTGCCTCTGTCTAGGATATATGTCTGTGCGTACATTCGATATTTGATTTTTATTCCTTATTTTTGCTCACATCGTCGCTTTAGTTGTATCTTGTTATCTTCCAGCCATGACCTCATCGTCAGCGAGCGAAATGGTCGCGTATTTAGCTTACGAGTACGTTTGTTTAACAATATATGTATTTGACCTGTATTTCTCATGCATGAAGCACTAGTCATTATGCACCACGAGCACATATTTCTCGTGCGACCCAGTGTCGTGAGCATAGGTCAGCAGACTCACTCATGAGTCGACTGGTCGTCATGAGTGGTTGCAGGTGTGCAAGCCTGTACATGTTATTAAGTTTAATTACGATACTTGCCACCTCTCATTAATCCTATAGTATTCGACTCAAACTCACTCAGACTCAGATCGAACCGTGAGTCTGAGTCCGAGTGAGTCCAGGTGAGTAATATGTTGGTGAGTCTGAGTCCGAGTGAGTCTGGTGAGGAAAATTTTAGTGAGTTTGAGTCTGAGTGACTCCGTTTGAGGAAAATTTTGGTGAGTCTGTGTCCCAGTGAGCCCTAAGCGCAAGATATATTTCTTGGGTAAGTCTGATTGAGCTTCACACTTTTTTGCCGACCTATGGTGCTATCTATTCAACTTCAGCATTACTATCAGCCTCATGTCGGCTCAACTTACATTCCAGTAGATACACACGTACTTCAAAGCACTAGCATACATACGCCAGCTCAATATTTATTGATCAGAGGCATGAATTACGAGGGAGAGGGGAGGGGGCCAGGTGCCGTGAATTCCCTCCGCGAACTCTTTCATAGAAAGTACTTGAAAAAATAACTAGTATGTGTCATCTCTTTCAATAAAATTGTCCTTACTGGATTGCAACCACTGATAACTCATATCTGAAGGTACGAGATCAAAAGGCGCCAAGTAGAGCCCCAGTTATTCGAGATATTGGTGTTAAAGAGCATTGACACCATGGTCGAAAAAGCCAACTAGACGCTAACGGACTGATGAGTCGACTCACACAGACTCAGATAGAGACGTGAGTCTGAGTCTGAGTGAGTCCGAGCGAGTAATTTTGGTGAGTTTGAGTCCGAATGAGTCCGGCTGAGAAAAAATCACACCATGTCCCGCTGAAAGGGACCATATGAGCCGATGCGAAGCAGCGTTTTGGCATGTCGAGCCCACATTTCAGAGGGGAGTGGAGAGGGGGGAGAGGGGAGGAAAGGGGGAGTGGGGAGATGAAGTGGAGAAGGAGAGGGGAGGGGGAGGGGAGTGAAGGTGTGTGGAGGGATTGCGCATGCGCAGTAAGGGTGGTCACGCCGCACACCATCGGTTTGAACTACGCCATAAGGTGCTTCGCATCTAAAAAATTCAGTGAGTCGGAGTCCGAGTGAGTCAGCTTGAGGAAAATTTTGGCGAGTCTGAGTCTGAGTGAGCTCTAAGGGTAAAATAATTTCATGAGTGAATATGAGTGAGTTCCACTTTTTTGCCGGCCTACGGTCGTGAGTGTCGTTTACGTTCTATGCGAAATCAAATGGGCAATAAAATTGGCAAATTCCACGCGCTGTGTAAATCAGTTTGGATTGAACTTTTGTTAGCATTTGAAAAACTGCAGTTTCTTCCGCGACCGTCTTTAGGTGCACGCAAACGAAAGTGTTTCATGCCGGGGTCCACCAAGACTTCACTGACGTATTTTCGTCACGGAGATACGTCACTGAGGTACATATGACAAAGAAAAACCAGAAGAAAAAGAGAGCGATTCGTTGGGCAAGTTGGTGATGCATAATGTTACTAACAGCGCAAAAAAGGACGAGGGACCAGGAAGAAACACAGATAAAAAGTTTCATTGAGTTTGATGACTACAAACCCACGACCCCTGGTCCGCGACGATAGGTGCCAGGCGCACTACGCACTGCGCTACCGACGCGCGGGCATGATGCTTCACAAACGCGTCTTATATATTTTCACGCCTTGTCCCTTTCACAGTGACCTTGGTTGACGGGAGGAGGGGAGCTGTGTCGCCATCTAGGATCGGTGAAGTGAAGCATGCATCATGACATTAACGAGCGCCGACAGTGAGCGCTTCGCTAGTTTCAACTTTCGGTGCAGCGAGAGAGACGCCAGCGGGAAGCGGAACGCCTTCCCACGTTTACGGCTCAAGCTAGGAACACTGCCTCTCGCGTTCCTAAAGCGATGTGTGGTATATGTATAAGTACAGGCGTGGGTTACCCTATTACTGGGGAGCGCATACCTTGGCGTTTCTCCCTTAAAATTACGACGCTTTGAAAGAGTGCATATCGAATACTAGTGTTATGTGCTTGCTGATGCCATCTTTGGACGGGATTCAGCATATGCTGTGTCCAGGTACCTATATGTTAATTTTTTCAGCTACCACAGTAGTTAAATCATGATCTTTAGCGTTAGTCGTCGAGATGGAGATGAGCCACTAGGTGTCAACGTCGGTGCATCAACGGTGCTAGCCCTGCCAAGCATCAGTAGACATTGTGCAAGCACCCGTACATCAAGATACAATAAACAATAAACTATGCTCATGTGAAGACACGGTTCACTTTCGTGTTATACCGATTTCTATGACGGAAGAATCAACCTTGTTCTTTTTTATCTGCAGTTGTAGACTACTCGCTTCATTCGAATAGCATATAGGAGACAATGATTGTTGCAAACTAAGATGTTTGGCACAATAAGGCATCGTCTTCTTCTCACTTATGTAGAGACTCTTTATGTACGATTAAAATCGATAACTAATCGATACCTTTCCATAACTCTGGGTTGGCTACAAGGCACCGCGCAAAGGCGCGCGAAAAATTCTCGCCATTGCATAACTTTAGGAAGGACACAGGTGGTGCGTGCGCGGCTGCGCGTGCTCTTCGTCTGGCCGCCTTCTACTCCTCGATCCACTCCGCACAGGTGCGTAGGCGGTGCGAAAGGCATTACGTCAGCGCCGGCATAGAATACCGGCGCACTGGCGAGAAAGATAAAAAAAACATAAGCAGGGAAGGCCGCCCAGCTCCCCCGTTTCTTCAGGCCTGGCCACTACTATAGTACGAAGCTGTATTGAGTTTTGTTATTTAATGGGGCGGAAATCTGTCGTGCCCAACTGCAGCAGTGGATACAGCATCCTGCTAGCGAGAGGTAATGTATACATAACGTTCCCAGTGACACGGATGGAACTGTGAGCCTGTGCAATCCCAAGACATAAACATTCAGGAGCCCTTGCCATATCAGGAAAATGGGGTCAACCTAAGCTTGGCGTGCGCGTGCCCGACTTACCACTTCCCTTTCTTTCTTTCTTCTTTTTTCTTTCTTTCTTTCTTTCTTTCTTTCTTTCTTTCTTTCTTTCTTTCTTTCTTTCTTTCTTTCTTTCTTTCTTTCTTTTCTTTTCATCGCATTGCGAAATGCTCCCTCCTAACTGTCTCTTTCCTCCATGACGAGAATCGGACCTTCATCCACTAGCTTAGCAGCGCAACACTTCAGTTGCTACTCGCAACAACGACGGTCATGCGTTCATATCCAGGCAACAATGAAATCTGGCAACCTGAAATGACAAGTGACCTCAATAAACAATCAGATTTCCATATCAGTAAAGGCTGATCGCCGATAAGCCTACGATCGAGAGAGCACCGATTATTGGAAAACAGCGCATACAATGCGCATGTGACCGGCGTGCACCTTCGAGGGCAGCATTTCTGTACGCTCGCCGGCGACGGGTTGTTCGCGTACGACACCACCCCCGAAATGTGCGAGTTATATAACAAGCTTCGCTTAAAAAAATATCGAGAGCCCGCGTCTCCTGACTATGTCTCCGAGAAGCACTCCTCGGAGAACAACGTACACACGTGGCAGAGTGCATTCCGTACACTTATTTCTTTACCAGCGTCCAACAAATCGTGAAATACCCTGAAGCGATATTATAGAAGGAGCACAGGCGTGCGCGGGGTTCCCCAATAAGGGGTGTGAAGACCCACCGCTGCGCCCCCCCCCCCCCCCCCCGTTAGTCGAGTTCGAAAGAAAGAAGCCTTCGCAGTTGATACCTGCAGAAATGAAAATGGAAGCGATGGCGTGGTACCCTCAACGGCCTGCCTCCGGTCTCCGACTTTCCGGGTTAAAAGTGGGACGTAAAGAGCTCTTGCAATGCAACATCAGTGGTCATTGGCCGCCATTATCGTCAAAAGTCTGCATCGTCATAACAGTGCACATTGAACAATGACGGGACAGGTCTGGGGCACATTTGGCACCTCCCTATGATGAAGGGCGGGCGACCTCCCCCCCCCCCACAGCCCCCCCTCATGCGCACGCCTATGAGCAGGAGTTAGCAGTTCGCAGCACTGGCTATGAACAATTGTGTTAATGCAAGCCAATGAGAGGGTGCAGATGTAAGAACAATCTAAATATGAACTATTAGCACGGAGGGTAAGTACCATTATTCGCACGAGCAAGTGATACCTTACTTATCGACCTCGCGTTTTAAAACTATGCGCTACAGATCTTCCTTTCTGAAAAAAAAGATACCACGCAGGTAATTAATTACCTAGTAAATGACGCGTGTTTTTCGTTAATTTTCAAGCGATTTGGAGCCGTCGATGCGCCGCAAGAAACACACCTATTCTTGTGTATAAAGCGCTAGCGATGATTTGTTACTTTATGGCCTTGAACGTACATAAATGGGCTTAGCGTAAGTGGCCTGAAAGAATTTGACGCGTTTGGCAGGAGACGCGCGGAGCATAGCGAAGGGCCATGGTTCAGCTAGGGACGCCGCTAGAGTCGCAGAAAATGGCGTCATCGTAATTTCCATAATAGCCACATCAGAGTGTGGGCAGCAGTTGAAATAGCAATTTCATGATGAGCACGGTTTCAAAAAACGCCAGGCCTGTGGAAAGCGCAGCACAGTCACAGCGAAAGCTCGAAGAGCGGCATTTCTAGAGCCGTTATAAACACTCTTGTGGCTACTAATACAAGTATACTAGCAACGTACCCACTATGGCACAAATCATAATTTTTGTGGAGTTGGGAAGCGCCCACCACGACATTACTCGTCATTCTGCGGAGAAGCGAGGTACCATCTGTACGGCATTATGTGCAGTTTCTTTATGCGACGGCTGATGAGGATGAAGAATTATGACTGAGCCTTTTGTAATGGGTCGTAAGCTTTAAAGGACCACTAGTTACGTAATTCGCATTGTGTGACGCCCGGTCATTATTTCACTCTCCACCACGCTTTATAACATACGCTAACGTGAGGAAGATATAGAGAGAGGTAATTAACTTTATTAAGGCCCTGAGGAAAAGGATCATGGGAGCCTTATGGGCTTCCTTGGCAACCAATACAAGTGCACTTAGGAGGAACCCACTACGCTATAAATCATCATAATTTTTGTGAAGTAGGGAAGCAGCCACTATGTGATTTTTCGTCATTCTGCGGAGAACCGTGGTACCCGCTAAACACCTGTAAGACATTATGTGCACTTTGTTGATGCTGTGGCTGATGACGATGAAGAATTATGGCGGAGCCCTTTCTAATGGGTTGGAAGCATTCAACAACCACTCGTTGCGCAATTCACATTGTGTGACGCCTGGTTACAGAATTCGCGTTGTGTGACGCTCCCGGCGTTATTTTACTCTTCTACCACGCTACATTACATATGTTAATGTGGTTCCTTCTCGACATGAAGCCTGTATATGGTCTTTTTGCAAATCATTTTCAAGCACCGGCATGGCTCTGAAGCAGAGTACTGGGCTCCCACGCAAAGGGCTCAGGTTCAAACCTCGCTCCATCCTGGAAATTTTTCTTATTTCGAACGATATGGTTACGGACACCGGCGGCGGCGGCAGCGGACAACTACGGCGCCAAACACGGCGGCCCTTGTTGTGATCTTATAGCAGGTTTCGCTGTAAAATCTTCGTGGAGGCTTCAGTTTGACTAGTCGTGTTTCTGTGCCTACAAGCTATTTCGCATAGGCTTATCTGTAAGCCTTCGCAACGTTTAAGCGTATTGGACGATGGAGTGTATTGAGCTTGCGAATGAGATACCACTCTATACTTCTGTCTCTGGGGCACAGAACCACCTAAAGGTTGAGTTCATCGAAATTGTGACTTGCCATATTGAAACGCTGTGTGATCGATTTGGATCATTTCTTCCGAATAAATCGGTGATGACCGTTTAATCTAAGCACATCGCACTCCTAACAAACCTAGAATGGTCCAGGCTCACATTAGTTTCGTTTTTGGTGTTGGTAATTAACAACTTCATACATTTTAGTAATGTTCGCCATATAATAATCATTAAATTATAGGTTAAGAGCGTACAATTATTTTGCCCAATTTCTAAGCAATACAGCTGGTTTTGGTGTGTGTACTGAAAGACGTGAGCAAACTTGGATGACCTCGCGTGACCTTTAAAGATCTTCCGCCTAATGTTTAGTAAGAGAATCAACACAAGCAATACAAACGTTTCAGTTCCACTTCTCTGCTTGATAGCGTTGGCCAACAAAACGTTCCTTCCATGACTCACCAAAAAAAACAATGTGACGCCTTTTATCTCAGTCACAGAACACGGCGTACTCTTGCATTGAAGAACCAGCCAAGTCAGTCAGCTGCTGAACCACCATTTAAAGTGGTAGGCCGTACGTGCGTGTCAAGAGTGAAGAAAATTCGCCTGTCTAAAAATGCTTAACCCTTGAAGAAAGGTCAGAAATGTCTTGAAATTGTTGAATAAAAACACGTTTAAACATTTTTAACACGTATTTTTCTTCATTGTAGAAAGCAGTGAAGTGCCAGCACTCAAACAGCATGCATACTGCTGGCCTTTTAATACCGTGTTTCACTACCGCTGCAATTTAAATCTATTCTTCTTGAATGCCATACAATATGGTCAGGCCGCAAGTTAATAACGAAGTTCGTTCGAGCTTATAGTAATAAGCGTAGGATATTCTTACGATTAAAGCATTTCATAGAGGCGCGCCATAGATTAGGGCATGCGCCTTTCGTATATTAGTCGTTGTTTTTATTTAATCATTTTTCACAACAAATGAATATGCAAATTTGTTCATCCTACAGAGATACCATTTGCTTGCTTTGGAATGCTTCTATTGACTGACATGCCGCGGTCGTACATTGGCTTTTCATGGCTCTGTTCGCGAGATCTCAAGTTCCGAGTCTCGGCAAATTAGTTATATCGCCACCAAAAATAAAAATACACATCATCACATCCAGATAACTGCAGGAAATATATATATAATTTTTTTCTAAAGCATGCCTTAGGCATTTCACGAAATAATTGTAGTCGCTATATCTCCGGCAATGGCAAGCAGCAAAAAAAAAATAAAATAACGATACATTATTGAGATAATTTGAATTTCAAAATTTCATACGAGAACATTAATGAAACGTTTCACAATTTATGGGCATCAATTAATACCAACGCCCCCCATGTTTACAACATACAAAGCCCCCATGTTTATCTAGGCTCTTGACACAAGTCTTTCCTCACCTGACAAGAATTGATAGCATTTCACACGCCGCGAAAGAACATTAACCGCTACCGGTTATCCAAGTCAATGTTCAGCGTAGTATATTTCTGTTCTGAGCCTTCAAATGATCTCCCAGCCGATTATAAAACTCGCCTCAAAGCTACTCTATGATGTTATGATGCTGATTGTGAAATCACTAGTTCGATTGCGCTCGCTCTGAACAATTCCTATGACACAAATTCAAAACCGATCGTGTGGTTCGATTTAGGTGCAAGTTTAAAAAAAAAACACCAAGTTCTGCCAGAATTCATCCGGCCTACCGCGGCGCGCCGTGTATCATAATCAGACCGTGATCTTAGCACGTAAAAGCCCAGAAATACATTACTTTTTTACACGCACCTATTAACGCGATAGCGTTAAAGAGCTCGTTTTGCTGAATTTCCGTTGTCGGTGTCGTTGGTAGTGAGCGAAAAATCGGCGTTGTCCGTGAGCGCAAAATTTGAGATAGATGCAAAAATAAATAAATAAAAATGTTTGCTCCTGGTGAGAATCCAAGACAGGCCTTCTGCGTGGCAAGCAGGCGTTCTACTACGAAGGGACGCCACTGCTTGAAATCGCTTCGTAAAAAACGCTATAAGAATGTCATGTAGTAGGTGGAATCTCTTCAAAGCATGGCAGAATCGTAGAATCGCACCAGGCTTCAAAACGAATGAACTGAGAAAAGAGTGGGTGATTTAAAGCTGCTCACGCATTACAAAGTGTGCAGCTGCGCGTGGCACCTTACGGATGCGTAATGGGTACTTCGCCAATTTGCAAAAGGAGGAATTCTGGTATAGTGGACACTTAGCAACTGTACATCCGGTAGACATTCAAGGATACTTTGAAACGACCAATGTCACGCGCACAAACGTTCCTGTCCTCGTGGCACGGTTGAGGCAATGTGCACGGGACCCGATTACGCTATCGCGTTCTAAACTTCAAGGCGCACCTCAATAAGCGTCGCCCAAGTTTTGTAGCGTTAGCTACACTTGCCTAGCCGGAGCCGATTTCGCGTGGAGCGTCATGAGCCGTGCTGCGCATGCGCGAGGATCAGTGATGTCACACAGCTGCGTCACCGGAGCTGGCATCTCACGCGCTCTTCGACACCGCCGCGCGCGACTCGCCGCTGTGGTCTGCGCCCATTCGAGAGGAGTGACGTCGTAGCCATACACACAGTGGCGCCGGCGCGCGCGCAGCTGTTCGCCTTCGCTGTGCAGTCGCCGTCTGACACTGCGCTGGGGCTGCTTGATAGCGCATCTGACTGGCGTTTGCGGGTGGGTAACGCCACGGAGAAGGAGAGCGCAAATGCTGCTCGACGGCGCAGAAGAGCCGAGAAGCTTATCTCATCGGATCCCGAAGTAGTTGCCTGGCAATTAGCGGTTCAGCGTACGAAGAATGAACAGAGGAAGGCTAAACGTGCAGTGGAGACACTGGAGGAAAGGGGAGAACGTCTAGCAAAGCGGCATCGCCAGGATGCTGAGCGACAGACAATTCCAAATACTGTGTTGGGGCCAGACGGCAGCGTGTTACTCCACTGACCACCGAGCCGTCTTTGTGGCAATAAAGAAGCAACCTGACGTTGAGCAAAAATAAATATGCACGTGCCACATAATACGTATACCGTGTGTGTCATTGGAGCAGCAGTAAGCATGACAATCAAGCTAATCCTAGACTATCTGGAAAGCTCAGAATAATCAGCTGAACCTTTGCTAACGTTACGTATATCCTGGCATAGCCGAGCTAAGCCACTGCAATTTTTTGGTGCCGTTATTTGGCCTTCCAGAGGCTTTGCTTTCAATTTTTTTAAAGCGAAGCCTCTGGAATTTTTATTTTCAAATGCCAAGCGTGGACGCGCTGTGGAACACATGGATGAGAGTCAGCTGGAGACGCAAAACGAGCTAGAAAAAAAAACATGTTTCAGTTCGCTCAAAAGAAGACTGTGCCGCTTCATAGGAGGTCTTAAGCTATGACCCTGGTGAATTTCAGACATATCGAATGTTTCTTTATTACATGGACATTCGATTCATATCTTTAAAGCCATTTTTCTTAGAACATGATTTTTTGCATCCTACAGTTACGCGAACAGTGATAATTTTCCTTCTACTAAATATTTTCACATAACATTTTGCGTGTTATGTCTTTATAAGTAGAACTGTGTATTCAAGCAGAGTGATTGAAAACTAGCGGTAACTTTTTGCACTATGGCCAATTGCGTGCAATGCCAATCTGCCAAATATCAACTTTGTCAGTCTTTTTACGATAACGCACCTTAGCTTAGAGATGTGACGATCGTGGAGGTGAATGCACAGAACACTGTCCTCACTACGTACCTGCCAAGTCGTGTTAGAATTGCACCAACCATTTCGTAGCTACGACGTTGGCGCATCAGCATATTTTGGCACATATGTTTTTTATAAATTTTATTTTTTATATTTTTAGCAATTTCATCACTTTAAATTTTAAATTTGCCTAAGACAAGCCAAAACCATAATTATTACTTTTGGACGACAACTGTAAATTTTTTTCTCGACGGTGGTGACCTACTTAGCCGGGTAGCCGCCAAATATGGCCAAAATTAACGAAAGCTTCGTGTTATTGAACAATACATAGGCTTGCCGGGATCAGATAACGCGTCCGAATTATCCGATTTTTCGAACCAACGGGTGTCGAATTAACGAGCTTTTACTGTATATGACTGCGTAAAAGACCATCTCCATCGGACGGTCATGCACGTCCGTGAAACTAGCAGCTCACCGCCTGTGCAATTTTACTGAAACAACCCTGCTTTAAGCGGGATATTTATATTCGATTTCAAGTACCGGGATGGTATACATATTGTTACGTGAGTGACAGTCGCTTTTACAAGTCGCTATTCACAAGATATATTTTCAAGAACGGCTGCAGCGCTGAGCAATCCGGCTCCGAGCTCGAGCAGCTAACGACCTTCGTCCTCTTCGTCGGGCGCACACGCGCGTCGACAATATGGATTCCGGCAGCCTACATGTAGCATAACCCCCGGCGCAAAGGCGCCGTCTCGGCGCATCTAGGCGTCAACGTCATTGGGCGAGTGGTACTGCTTCAGGCGTGCGACGTGTACGATGTCGCTGGCATGCGGGGTGGATGAAGACGACGAGTCAGCAGGAGCGATTTCATAGGTGACGGGAGTCACCGCACGAAGCACTCGGTATGGCCCTGTGTACCGAGAGAGCAGTTTGTCGGACAGGCCAACGTGCCGGGTCGGAGACCACAGCAGAACCAAAGAACCGGGCGAAAAGTGTACGTCGCGGTGTCGTTGATCATACCGACGGCGTTGGCTCTTTTGGGAGGTCAGAAGGCGAGTACGAGCGGCTTCGCGTGCATGAGCGGCCCGGCTGATAGCGTCCAGGGCGTATTCAGTGGTCGGAGCTGCTGGCAACGGAATGACTGTATCAAGGGGCAATGTGGGTTCGCGGCCGAACAGCAGGAAAAATGGGGAGTAACCAGCCGTGTCATGGCGCGAGGAATTGTAGGCAAATGTCACGTACGGTAGAGCAAGGTCCCAGTCGGAGTGGTCTGAGGAAACATACTTTGAAAGCATGTCGGTTAGGGTTCGGTTCAGACGCTCCGTGAGGCCATTCGTTTGCGGATGGTACGACGTAGTGAGCTTATGCCGCGTTTCACATGAACGCAGGATGTCCGCTATGACTCTCGATAGAAATGTGCGGCCACGGTCCGTGAGCAGCTGGCGTGGAGCACCGTGTTGCAAGATCACGTCGCGCAGAAGAAAATCGGCGACATCTGTGGCGCAGCTTGTTGGAAGAGAGTGTGATGGCGTAGCGTGTGGCGTAGTCTGTGGCCACAGCTATCCACCTGTTGCCAGCAGAAGACAGGGGAAAAGGGCCGAGTAGGTCCAAGCCGACGCGAAAGAAGGGTTCGGACGAAATGTCGAGGGGTTGAAGGCACCCAGCCGGAAGCGTCGATGGTGTTTTGCGGCGTTGACATTTCTCACACGCCGCGACGTATCGTCTGACGGAGCGTGCGAGACCTGGCCAATAGAAGCGACGGCGGATTCGGTCGTATGTGCGGGACACACCATTTCTTCAGCTAATTTCGAAGACCATCGGAAGGCCGTCAATTCTTGGTATAAAAAAATTCGGCAGATCTCACGTACCGGGGAGTCGATGTTATGCGAAGCAGGCGGCGGGAAGGTGACTGTGGCGTAGCTTTTTTTACTGAGCGACACGTTACAAAACGACGCTAAAATTTGTATAAAATTTATGCGCACACATACATGTTTAAGAGCCGCATATGTGTTATATAACCAGTTGCTTACGGTTAGGTAAAGCTGCCAATCGCAACGCGGTTATTACCAACACCAGAAGCCGTAAGCTAATATGTAGTGCTAATACGTGTCCCGAGAACGCACGCACGTTTCACGAACCCGTGTGCATGTGTGGAAGAAGTTCTTGACAGTTCTTGAACAAGGGCATCATCACCGTGATCAGTGAGCACCAGCAGCTGTTCATGACTTGTTATAGGATCTGGTCGTGATCATGGTGACGAGGGGCCTATGTGTAGTGAAGTATGTGGTTTAATAGAGCTGTTCGGATTCGTGGATGCCTTGGTCATTTCGTCGACAAATTGTCTGTCGACAGAGCCGGCGACATGTCGAAACCTGAAGCCACCCTTCGCGTTGGTGAGCTATAGGCCGTCGAGGCTGGTAGGCCTGTATAGTGCTACGTAGACCAACATCAGTGGATGGTGTTTGTCGTATTCGTACACTACCTGGGCGTATGTGGCCTACGTAGCCTGGTCTACAAAGCGGCTGTAAATCAATCTGGCATCATCCTCGGTCAGCATATGGGGCCATCGCCCAGCCTCGTAAGAAATGAATAGGACACTGCGTCGTTCTGGTGGACGAAGTGCACTTTACGGTGCGGTGATGTGGATATCATAATTAACTTTCGTTAATGTTTTAATATAGCTTGCTGAATCATAGAAATACAAACGTAATGTTTATTAGACTGCTATAAAAGCGGAGCCAACATTAGAACTACAGACGCTAATCTGATATTACGCCTGTATCGTAGGAGTACACATCGTAAGAATATCATGTAGTGTTTATTGCTTTCTTGTAAAATTAGATAGCCAGCACCACAACCACAATTGACGTTGCACCGATATTACGCCTGCGTACGCTGTTTTTCCAAACCAGTTTATGCACCTGGCGTGGCTCAGTGGTAGAATAACCGATTGCCACGCAGAATGCTTGGGTTCGATTCCTGCTGGGATCCCGTTTTTCATTCTTTCCATTCGTTCAGTCAACGCTACCGATGTTGGTTTTCCCTAATGCTCAAGAATTTAAGTTACCAATGTCTGTTCTCGCCGTTCCTGGGTAGATAAACTGTCAATCACCTGTGGCGCATACCCGTACACCGCGGCCCGTGGTAAACGGGCATGTGCCACACGTGTCCAGTGGAAAGGGTTTGACGACGTACACGAGAGGATTTTAACGTTATTCATGTCATGACCCGGCACTCATATTCGTCAAATCCTCTTACCCTCCCATGCAAATTTTGGTCTACACCAAGTTAAGGAGGCGATCATGAGAGCACCCAGACGTAGGCGGCTAGATAGATAGATAGATAGATAGATAGATAGATAGATAGATAGAAACGCTCAAAGTGCCTGAAGTTCGCTAAGAAATGCTTCGCATTTAAAGGCGGCTAGATAGACAGATAGATAGATAGATACGTAGATAGAAACGCTCAAAGTGCCTGAGGTTCGCTAAGAAATGCTTCGCATTTAATAAATAAAAGAAATATCTCGTTTATATGCCTTAAGTGCAAAGCATATCTTAGGTTGCCTGATGCAAAAAAAATTGTTTTCCTGAGCTATTCGGCCTGTGTACTTGATTTCTCTCACCAGCTTCTGTCAGTGTCAAGGCTAATCACGTGGGAACTCTAGATGGCACCGATTTCTCCTACGCTTTTCTGCTTCGAACCGCAGCAACCGTAAGGATTTCCGATGCGGTATGTAACTCATGATCGAGTTAACAAGCAGCAAGAACTACGCGCACAAAGGGAACAGAGAAATCTTCTGAGGCACTTCCGAACTGTATCAGAACAAGACAACAGTACGTCGGAGGCAATGGTGCTAAAGCAGTAGAAATATCGACGATGTCATTAAACAACAATAACCGATAATATGTGCACAACAGATCACACGAGAAAACATTGAAAATCAGGCATTTACTTTCAAGTGCCTCTGCAGCAGTCCCTGCCAAAACGGTGAGATATAGTTGCACGTTACAAACATCAGATAACTGCTCAGTTGCGTGGAGGCGTTAAACTTCTTATTTATTTTTTGGCTTGAAATCCTTTATACAGTACAAAGCTATGCTGCAGTTAACGCTTATGGCTCTATTATGAAATCTGGTCGTGAAGCTTCACAAACTTCGCAATCCCTTGGCACGTATTAGGACAAAATGTCTCCTGTTACTCGTGTTTATTCCGATCTTCACAATGACAGCGGAAAAGAGATCGATGAGAGCAGCACAGGTAGTCGACCTGGCGCCTTTTAGCAAGCCCGTATCTTGCGACATTTACGGATATTCTCCGCCTCAAGAGCAGGTGTTAAATTCTGGCACGATATTTCCGACTTTGTTTTCACTTTAACTGATAGTTCAGGAGCCGAAGGCCATATGAAAATACTGACGATCCGAACTGTTGTGCTAATTAAGGTAATGCAATAAACATTCCAGAGCCAGTATTGTATTCGTCTTCCGGAGATTATACTGCAGCTTGACTTCATGAAAAAGAAGGTGAACCTATGGAAAAATCGCGAAGACTACGGAATAAGGTCGTTGACTTTATCCTTCTTCTTGCGAGGGAAGAGAAGGTGGGCAATGAAACACTACCCTGTTGAGAAAAGCTTGCACTAACCGTCTTAGATCGTGTACATGGTATATCTCGGTGTCGGTTAGCTATGCGACGGACGTCCTACGATCTGGTGAACAACGGCCGTGACATCGGAAATAGTGGCGGTGTTTTTGCCATCCTTTTGGAGTAGGACACCGAGGTTGCGGACCTTGCCAACCGCGAGGACGGGAGTGCCATCAATGGTTACTCTCAGTGTGAGTAGAGGCCCGATATCCATCCATCCTTTGGTAGAGGGAGACGGGAGAGGAGCACGAGAACTTCAGATCTAGCGAGGGAGTAGGCTAAACTGACATGGGCTGCACAGCCTGCCACTATGTCAGCACCTGCCTGCAGTGCTCTTCCATATAACACGAAATTTTCCAGCGCGAGAAGAAAGATGGTGCAGAGAAGAAAAAGAGGCCAATAAGAATGCCGGCGTCCTGTCATTTCCTCTCTGCCCCATCTCTAAGTTTTTCTTCTCACGCTGGAAGATGTCGTGTTCTAGCTTGTATTGCGGTAGCAATTATATGGACACTCTCGACGGGTTTTTGCCGCCGCCGTTGCCGTCATGTTCCGTAAAAAGTACAAATTGATAACATCCCCCTGCGCATCGCATGTTCTACTGCGGGTAAAAGGGCGCGAGCGGGGGCGACGAACGCGGCTGAAGCAGAGATCAAATGAGCCGGCTCAACTCCGTCGCTCGGACGGCGCATGCGATAACATGACCCGCTCGGGAGGCCTGCCATCGAAGCAGAGGAAGCGCCCCGCACGTCTTGAATGAGCATGAGAAGACGCGATGGGGGGGGGGGGTGTGGAGGGTCGCTCGAGCAGCACCTTTGAACTTTGATGGGCGCGGTCGTGATCGCAGGCGCGCGCGCAATCTCGGCAACCATTGGCGGGCGGCTCGTAGGCCATTCTACGAGCTGCACTCCAAGCGCGAAGAATGCGTAAAGAGAATCTCTGCCTGGAGCGGCCGTATTCTCTTACACCAGCGTTTTGAAGAGTTACGCGAAATCGGATCCAAAAGAGTTAGCGCCAACCTCACTTCGTATAACATTACAATTTTTTGCTATCGCAATCATTGCTTCGCCCTTGCGGTGCAACTGTGACTTTAGTCCAACTCTGCGCTATAAATACTCTTCCATAGCACCTGCACTGCCTATGTTGATCCACATAGTGACGTCGTCCACATAGGATGAGTGCCAGAGAGCGGGAAAGGAGGTCAGGCCACGTGCCACGAGGCTTAGGGGGACGTTGAAAAGGAGTGTAGAAAGGACTGACCCTTGTGGGTACCTCGGCTGCCTAGGGGAAATGTGGACGAGGAAAGAGTTACGAAGAAGATTTGGGCTGTACAGCTGCGAAGGAAGGCCGCAAGCAACGTGCCGATGGGTGCGTTTACCAACCTGGAGTTAGGAGAGCGCTTCCAGGATGGCCGCATGGTGTACATTGCCAAGCGCTTTGGCTAGGTCAAGAGCTGGGGTGACGCGAGTGCCTTTAGTGTGTCGGGGGCCTAGGACAATTTCCGAAAGTTATAGCATTTCGTACGTCTTGGGTGGAGAGCGAGAGAGAAGAAACAACTTTATTCGCAAGGTAGCTTAAGAGAGGCATCCTTAGTCTGGGATGCTTTGAGCTCAGCCAGCGTCCCCGGCCATCGCAACCAACCTCAGTTGGACGACGTTGCAGCTGGCCAAGGCTCTCTCCCAAAGCTCGTTGGTGTGGCAAGGGTTGAGGATATTAGTGGCGATTTTCTGCTGCCTCCTACCATATCTTAAAGGGACCCGGGTTCTCCGCAGAAGCGAGGAACCCGGGTTGGGTGCGAGAACGTATTGACCTGTAGAGCGCGAAGACACCTGTCCTCATAGGCGTGCGCACAGGGGGGGGGGGGGCGCAAAATCTGCCCCATACATTGACTTAGTATAGGGTGGGGGGGGGCGCTGCGATGAACCTTTGCCCCCCCTAATGGGGAAAACCCTGCGCACGCCTATGCCTGTCCTGCGCTCTAGGTAGTGACTTGTGTGCTGGAGGATATACTTTACCATCCAGCGGCCGTGATATAACTTGGCTCATTTAACAAAACATTCTTTTAATTCCAAGCAGCAAAAATTGCACTTGCACTTTCTCCTTTCTAATTATCCGCAAGTCAAAACGAAAAATAATGTACACCACAGTAACGCACAGGACTTTCGCCAAACATTTGTCAATTAAAAGTAAATGTGTCAAAGTGGCGGTGACATCCCACAGTGACTTTCTGACATGCTAAATTATTTTAATGTTTGCAGGCGTCCAGACAAAGATAGTGCAAAAAAGCTATTTTAAAATGGTTAAGTGCGTGTCCACGAACATGGACATTACTTGGAACATCGTAAAAACCAAATAAACATTTTTCTTCCCTACAAGCACAAAAAAAACACTGCATTTTATGTAGCGAACTCTCGACTTCTCTTTGCAATGTTTGTTCCGCGCCTCAAGTATCTTCAATTTTACAAAATTCTGGTTACTTCTGAGAAGAATCTTTCTTGTGTTGTCGTAGGCAGGGTTGGGCTGGTCAGCGCCTCCTCTGCTAGCCTGCTTTCGCATATTTCTGCCCCCGCTGGTACCATGCTCATGTTAAACGTCTTTAGTGAAATATTGCGCAAAATATTCGTGAGGAGACTAAAAGTCTTTCGGATAGGAAACTTCGACATTTTAAAATTTCTGTTTCGTTTCGTTTTCGCAACCTGCGTTAGACCTGACATATTAAATTGCACTACATACGCATAAAATAGCGTTTGAATTAACATCTTCCTTCTAGGAACTTTGTTATTTCCGAGTAGCTGGCGTAACCATGTCGCTTTCTTCATTTTGGAAGACTAGGTCAGATTTTCGCTCAACAGATCGTGTAATTAGTGGTCATTACCCGCATATTCCTGTTCATCACATTTGATAAAACGCTTTCTTTAACATTGCGGAGACCTGTTATTAACGAAATACTGTGCTGCAAACTACATAAATGTGTAAACATGTACGCGCGAACGTGGCGCGTAGACATGTTGGAAGGGTCCAGACTCCAGCGATATGGTGAAACCACTGCGGGGGATCGGCCATGAATCGTGTGGCAGCAGAATTCGCGAAAGCAAAAAAAAAATGCATAGAAAGATATAATTTGTAGACAAACGAAACTATTAGAGTGGAGATTTTGGTATCTTTATGGAATGTGGACAGGCCGGGCCAAGGCCGGTCAGTTGTTATGGTTAGATGGTTCAGAAAGGTGAATAGCCTAAATTATGGCCACGCTATTCTGCATAAAGTTTTGATAGAAGAATTTATGAAAAACTTAGGCCTTGGTAAGCGTGACCTTCTCGCCGCCATTCTTTTGTTTGCTCCAGCAGCTGAAGTTATCTGCTGTTTGATTTTGGTGTATGCGCGTAAAGTGCATACATATTCCGCGACGCAGGCGCGAGTTTTCGATGGCAATGAACAGTTTGCTGTTGTGTAATTTGCTTAAGAAGTCGTGTCCTTGAACGTGGACATAGTAATGAAAAGGTTAATTCCGTACTAACTAGCGTATGACACTTTAATAAGTAAGCTCGAGTGCAACTGTGAATGCATCCCCTACACAACCATTAATTACATGGATACAAGAATTTTCGCCATGTCCACCACTGTGAAATTAAGAGCACACGATGTTTAGTCAGGCACCTGCAACTTCGCCCACGAACGCTACGTCGACGCGGAAATATTTTGACACAGTTAAAGTTTCACTGAAATGGCTAATTAACGAAATCTTTTTAATTATCGACGAGAAGGCTGTTTATATGAAAAAGTTGAAGGCACTCATCAATTTATGCTATACACTTTTTTTTTATAATCACAAAAATCGCACGTAATTTGAGATATTCATCATCGAATTTCGATGGTGAAATGGAACCCAGGGTGCTAATCTGGACTGTCCAATTCCGCTATCTTGTCAGATTTCATAATGGCGGCATTTTAAGCATCGGAGAGGCCGTTGGCAACCCTCCGGGCAAATCAGACTTGACCAATGGCGGAATTCGAAACATGGCGGAATTTGACAGTATCCAATAGCACCACAACGCGCGCCGGTTGCGCAGGAAAGGCGCAACCTTTTTTTTTTCTTTCCTTCATTTTTCTTTGTTGCTTTGTTTCAGTGAAACCAGGGCTGTTTATCTGATACTTCCTCTGCTATCCCTATGTAGAACAATCTGTATGTGCTGGAATCGCTTCTCTACTTCCTCACCCAAACAGGAAAGTTTCCTGCCGAGATTATTTCCCATGTGAAACTGGGAAATTTTCGAGCTGGAAATATGACTTCCCAAGTGGAATTGACTTTCTAGTTGGGATTCGTTTCCATATCCATGCTGGAAATACGATTTCCAGATGGGAATGGTTTGTATTCCCAGCTGGAATAAATGTTTCCAGCTGGGAATGGAAAATTCCCCACGAGGAGCGCGTTTTGAGCTGAAAACCAGGCTGGAAAGCCGATTTCCAGCTGCGAATTCACGTCCCATTTTCATATGGGATGTGAAAACTGGTCAGCACCAATGAGGTTCCTTGTAAAATACAAGTGCACGTGAAAGGGAGCGTGTGTACGGGGGTGAGCTGAGGAGCAAGATGACCATGCGCGCAGTCTTACTTCGCGTGGGAGAGACTCAGGTGTGCGCGCTCCAAGCAGAGTCGAAAACTCGGAAACGTGTTGGCCGCACGTGATTGTGGGAGATGTGAGCGTGCGTTATTGTGTTTGCACACTGAGAGTGCTAAATTAAAATTTTCTTATTACACAATCTTCGGGTGCACATTATCCAAACAGTGTTGCAGCAAAGTGTATGCAGCAATGACGAAAACTGTCGGGTGTTATATGAAACAAAGGTATCTTAACTTGCTGCATTAGAACTATCATATTAGCTGGCTCAAATGCTCCACTGATGAGAGGCGTAGTTACGAAACTGTGACGTGAAATAGGCAAGAGCACTCAACACCACGACAACATTTATTATTGCGTAACAGGGCGACACTGTACAAAAATACATTTACGCAAGCGCTATTTTTGTGCCTTAACACGTCCCACCCTAGTACACAATAGGGCAACCCAAACAAAAGAAAAAATATAGAATGATCTTCGGGCCAACTTTTAACAAGAGAAAGATCGTGTTCCAAAAATATACTTATGTTTTCCGTTTCACAATAATCAACAGACAATGCGTACAGGTGAAAACCATGGAGTCATCTGCGGTATGTCCATACTTATGTTTTATCTCTGTCCCTCTAAAAACTGAACAAAGCCAAAGAAACAGATTTGATGGCATACCATCACACACGTCCTTCATGTGACGCTGGAGTTCTTCAAAGAAGTGGTGAAATGCTCACATTTCCACAGACAAATACCAAGCCATCAAAGGCATAGTAGTGGCCATGGCGGAAAACAGGAGCACTCGTGATAGCCCATAAAACCGTGGTATATAACGCTGTACCAGAATACCTTACACAACACCTCACAGAACCACAAGCAAAGGCTCAGCAACAACTGCATGGAGCACATTCTATCATATTTTCATTCAGAACACATCAAGAAACGGCATGTCTATTTCATGCTGCCCGGTTGCAATGCAGTTGCCATTGGCAAAATGAATACCAAATGTATCCATTGAATTAGTACGTTACAGGAACATTCTTTACCAGGAGTGCAACGCAATGATTGTTAAACATAAATTAGATGCACCAAAACCGGGTGAAATACTCCAGAAAAGTGCACCACTGATTTAGCACTTAACGCTACTGACTAGATGGTTAGCACCACCTCCATGTATACAGCTCACAAACTATAGCCAACAACATCCATTTCGCTTAAGGCGATGCTCATGCACATCTAGATATGGCAACAGAAAACAGCCACCGTTTATAGTCACAAATGCTCATCAAACTAAATAGTTTTACTTAGTGCTATACATTCTGAAACAGCTTACTCATTATCTAATTTTCTTATGCAAACAACACAGCCTTATCTCTTACATAACCTCAAGGAATCACACTATGTTCAGAACTTGTTGCTTGCTCACCTGCTTTCAGCGAGATCTGATGCTTCATGATAAATAACAGATTACCACATGAAGCACATAGTCGAGAGACCGTATGCCAATGAAAGCAGTGCTTTTATGCACAGGTACGCTTAAATATACCCCGCTATTATGAAATGAAGCACAGTAGTTTTGAAACAACAGCACGTCAACACAGCATCTACATTTCACTGTAAGCTCTTGCTCAACTCGCACCTTATGAGTACTCAACACTGATTCAGGAAATTTAGGATTGGAGACCTTCTTGTCTAGCGAGAATAGCAGTTAAGATAATCTGTAATATCATTTGAGAATACCCGTACACAACACATATGGTGTTGTGCACTTGTCTATTTGCAATGGCATACCAAATTTCAAAAAGCACAAAAATCTTTAAAATAATGATTCTGGCCTTCCCAGAAGAAAGACAGTATGGTGCAAGCACACATCAACTGACAATTTCTACAACCAAGGCAAGCCATGGACAATTTCATATGTTCCTCTGTTTGGAGCTTTTCTGTTTTTAAATCCATACACTTCTATATTTACCTTGCATTCTGGCACCTTGATACAAATACAGTCTAGTAGCTATAATGCTATTCCCACAGGGGCGTAGCCAGAAATTTTTTCGGGGGGGTTCAACCGCACTTTATGTATGTTTGTGCGTGTTTTGTATGTGTGCGTGCATATATACGCAAGCAAAACTGAAAAATTTCGGGGCGGGGGGTTGAACCCCCAACCCCCGTGGCTACGCCCCGTATTCCCAGTATATAGTCTATTCCTGGGGCAACAACTATGCAATGCTATAACTCACTACAACAGTCATAGTACCACCACCAAGAGTTCCTTTCTACAGCTTCATTTCTAGGCATATATTTCTAGATCTTTGAAAGACAGCTTCCATGACACTACAAGCACTACAAGTGCAGAGCAACATGAGCTAGACAGTAACACTGTTGTACACACTTTGCAATGAGCACAGATGTTCGGCTCGCAACGTACACCAAGTTGCAACTTCCAACAATTCCCTTGCTGAGTGATTACATGTAGCTTTAACACAAGCAAAAAGCATCGGTGAGCTACACATCGTGTGAGACTTCAATACTGCTATACACAGGCAACAATATCCAGTGTGCAAATGAGCAGAACACAAAGCAACACCTCCATTTGATAGGCCATAGTGATGCCTACAATGGCAAGCCACTTATTTAAGGTCTAGTGTGGATGCTGTTCATTTTACATGGCAACATCAATTTCATATGTTATGACAACTGGGTCTTATAGATCAAGAAAGGGCTATTGAGATAGGTTGAGCACTTCTGCTAGTTGTGAGTTAAGCTTAGTTGACTAAAATATGAATAGCAAAGTTTACTTTAGTCAGAAAGAAATATTTCCCTAAGTGTGAGTACTTAACTTCCAATCTGTCTTTTCGTCTATATCTAATAAACTTCTTTCAGACATTTTAGGAAAAAGTGAAAACTGAAGGTCTGCAAGAACTGATGGAAAACAATTTTATGAAGAGGAAGGTGGCCATGGCCATTCGTGTCGAGTTTATTTGGACATTGGCTCTGCTCTGGAAAATATGCAAACTGAGAAGTGCACCACTTCACCCCACAGTATGTCCTACACCTCTACACATCTACAGCATGCAAACTCTAGAAAGTTAGGAAACTATTTTTCAGAGCACGGTAATAGCTGAGCTAATCAACACATTCATGCAAATGAACACAAACTGACAACTCAAGCCAAAAAATTATCAGTAAAGAACAATTTGCAAATGTTTTACATACACTGCATGAAACACGCTGAAACAACTGTTACGCTTCTTGATGTAACTTACTAAACAAATGTACTTGTTTGAAAACAGCTCCAAGAATGCAAGATAAGCATGTGCAAATTAGTTATCATCACAACTCACGTCTATTGAGAAACACGTTTAGACTTTCCTTAGAGATTATTATAAAAGTGTTTCTTTGTGCCCTTCCTTCAATGTGCGTTTTTCTACTGCATAAATTATAGTCAGGTTGCATTTGCTTCGGAAATACCACCTTACAGCCAAACGCGCTCAGAAATAGTGCTTTCAGTTAGTGTGAAGCTTTGATGACATCTGTACCTTTCCCAAGTCCTTTGCCCTGAAAGCTAAAATTATATCCTTCAAAGTAATCCTGAGATAAGGCAACTTAAGTAGGTGACACTCAGCATCAAATTGAAATCCCATGATAAAGGTGAACGCGATTTCACTAGTCAACACTGCTATGCATTAGCACACAACTGCTGTCAGTGAGGGCTGCCCACAAGGCAGTACGCATGATCCAATAAATGACAATCGTTCGCAAGATTTTTCTAAACTAAAAGCTCTGACATAACATGCAGGAGATGCTTAAATGAAATGTAACATTTGAAGTAAGGTACCTTGTGTGGCTAACAAAGAAGCTTTATGACCTTTAAGTGACTCTTAATGAGAGGTTATTAAAGAACAAAGAAATAAAAACTTAACAAATCCGTGAGAGGATGCATGCCCCATCACCAACTCAGGTACTAAGTTAAGCATCTGCAGAACATTAATCAACACACCAACATTCCTTTGCACTCCATTTTCCCTTTCGAAAAAAAAAAAAAAACACAGGTAAAGATGCAGATTATGTGAACACAACCATAACACTACAATGGAAACAGAAGCAACTGTGCTTACAAAGAGAATGATGGCCGTAGTTGTCATGCCTTAATTATTTCTACCATGGTACTAGAATAATGAACCAAAAACAGAACGCTAAACCTTAAATGTTATACTAGTTTAGTCAAATAACTCACAGTTTTTTACAGTGCCCAATATCTGAAAAAAGTAACTAGAGCATCCTTTGAAGCATCGTTGCTAGGAAACCGTCAGAAATGAAATCACGTAGGAAGATCACCTTCTAGATCACACTCATGAAAGATGACTCCATTAAAGACTTTGCAATGACACTAAGACAGGTCATGCCGGGTCTGCTAATCTAACACATGAATGGAATGTGCAAACTGGTCACACTTCTTAGGCAGTTGGGACATTTAGAGCGACAAGCTTGCGTTCCTGCGTAGCTGCTAACCTCTAGACATCACCTCGCCTTTAAAGCTACTTTTATACACCCCTTATGTCAGCTATGAAACTGTGCCCTGGAGCGCTGCAAGAACACAACCTGGTTTCGCACAAATTTATCTGTGCTTTCAAACCATGATGTGCGTTGATTCACAAACTCCATCACATTTGTGACTGCATCATATGCTATGAACAGCTTTCACAAGTGCCATCTCCAAAACCTGCACACCATCTTTCAAACTATCCATACGTGGCATTACAAGTTAGACAGGCATGAAGGAAATGCAGGTTTATCAAATTTCTATTACGACACGGCAACATTTGAAACAATGCCAATACACAGAGCCCTCACTACACAATTGTCTAATGGGTAAGAATGCAGCTAACATTGAACGTGGCCTCAAGATTGGATGCCTACCGATAATCCCGGAGGCCTTGCCATTTGCGAGCACCACATATTGTCATACATTCATATATTGTCATATTCATATAGTATCGTCACATATTGTCATATAGTCAGATGGTGTGCGTGACAGATCTCACTGAAAGGCCGACAGACAGTTCCATTGTACAACATGACACGACAGTTAAGCAACTAGCACCTGCATGCAAGCATGGTTTACAGGACTCGCCAAACGCAAGCCACAGCGTCTGATGAACATTGTTCATTTGTTGCACATTCAAGCATGAAATATTTTTTTCTAATGGAAACAAGGAAATTCAGAATGTGCCATGAAGGCAGCCCTAGAACTTAGAAAATGTCTACACATTTACGCTGAGACATTTTAACTGCTTGTTAACACGTGAACATGTTTTACCAGAACTAGTGCTGATAACTACGTGCTACTAACACTCAAACTTCATTATAACAGTCACAGCAGCCACGAAAATAACTTCGTTATATCCGACAATTCGTTATAAACGCTTATTTGCAACACTGCATCTACGGCAAGACTATTTTCATTTACTTCAATACAACCGATAATTCGTTATATACGTGTTAGTTATATGGAGGTTTGAGTATTTGCATACCTAGAGAAGGAAGAACATTAAGACATGCACATCTATGTAACACCACTGTAGAGGTAGCTATTATCAAATGCCAACACTCAGAACAGAAACTACCTTTTCGTTTCAAACAGTGACAGTACTTAATGCTCTAACTAAATGCTTACAGGTTTACAAATTTAATTTAAGAGAGGCTTTTTTTTCTCTTGTGCAAGAAATAGCTAGGACCTAAAACCCCTTTGCAATGTTAAATTTGCCCACAGATTTGACTAGATAGATCACCGTTGTGCCTTAACTTAGAAAGGGAGCATGGCAAACTTAAAGCATTAGTCAGAAAGACATGGCATGGATTGCCACCTTCAACAATGCTAATAGGTAAAAATTATTCACCAGTGCATGCATTCTGATGTAAAACAAAAAAGCTAAGCCTTCCCGACTTTTTAAGTAATTTTTTTCACACATGTGAGAAAAGGCTTACATTCATGCTAACCTCGTATTTACCGTGGTACAAGAACTATTGTCTCAGTTCAGTTCCTTGGCATTCATCATGACCTTAAAGGGACACTAAAGAGCAAAACGATTTTCTCGCATTAGTAAATAGCCTTCCATGATACCAAGAACACCACGCTTGCTGCGAGAAGACGCTTAATAAGAGAGAAACGCGCAAAAAGAAAATACAGGTGGCGACACCACCTCGGAATTCCCGCACCATTTGCCGTGACGTCACTATTTTGACTATCTATTTAGTGAAATATAAAGAAACAGCAATTTGATGTTATTCTTTTGCATTAAGTGCTCTAAGCACCACAGAAAAGTTCTGGCACACATTAAATTAACCAAAATAATTCAATAGCTATCGTGCCATGGCTTATTATGTGCGTTAGCAGTTAGTCTACAAAAAAAACTGAAACAAATATTGATTGATTCCTGTTAAAAATATCAGAGGAAGTACTCAGCTCCTTGAAGAACCTCTCCATTTCCTGCATAGTTCTAATTTTGTCATTTACAACACATTTCGTTTTCCTTTACAGAATTACGGAGCTTGACATTTACAATAAATGATCAAGATTTTCTATCACCAAAGTTCAAGTTGTTGCCTAACTGCTTTTTGTGACGAATGCTTTCAATAGAGCACACCTACAAATATGGAAAAATATTTTAAATTAGATGTTATGCTGCACAAAATAAATATAAATGTCTGACCAAACACGTCACCCCTTGGTACAGACGTTTCGCACTACAGATTCATTAAAGGATGTTTTATGCATGATATTCACCTTATGGATTTTCTACTCTGTGCAAGGCATAAACAAAAATCAATACAGTTCTCAGGAAAGGAATAACATCTTCAAAACACTTGAAGCTGCCACTCTTACTTTCAACATCAAGATTTGGGTGGTTGAAGTATTTCACTCCAGATATTGTGCAATTCAAAAAAACAATAATAATTTGTCAGTATTCGAACTGCTTCCGTTCGTGTCCAAAATATTTAATTTGCAGCAGTAATCACAGGTTTGTAATCTTACATCAACTTAATGTCCGTGCATAGTATATTCGAAGGCACACAGTGCTCCCGTTTTTATCGGAGAAGCAGTGTGCAAAATGCTTAAGCGCACAAACACCGGTTGTCAAGGCAACACAGCAGATGTGTCCCTTGTGTCGCTCTCGTACTTAAGCACAGAATATCATCCTGTGGCTTGCGATAACATTACATAATTTGTCTTCAAAAGCACCAATCTACGAAAACCAGAGTCAACAGTGCCAGCGTAAAAAATAATGCGAATTAGTAAAAGCATACAAGAAGCGCGAAGGCAGCGATAAACTCTCCTGAGCGTGAACAGCGAATGCAGCAATATACGATTGACGGAATTAGAGAAATAACAGCTAGTCCCCTCTCCCTTGCCCAGAAGCCCACGCCAGTCACTCGTAAACAGCGTTGACAGGCGAGTCATTTTGCTGGTGGACTCTCGGTTGATGCGACAGTCGGCGTCGTGCGCCCTTGGCGCGAATGCTGAAGCATGGCAGGCAGAGTGTGCGTGTGAGGCGGATCACTGCGTGTACCGGACTATGCCGAAATTGAGGCGCATTTGTTCGAGGAAGATCCAAGTCAGGATGGTGTGTGGGCCTAGTCGCACGAACGCTGGGATGTAGCCCTGAAAGAAGAAAAAAAATCAGGTTCTTTACGCCAATCCAAAAAGAGATGAGAAAAGAAACAGACATGTACAATAGGACCTCGCTGATACGTTTCATTTCCTTATAATTTTGCTGTCTTGTTTTCTTTAGTGTTTTGATGTTAGAGGTCCATTTGAGCAAAAGTCATGGTACTATATGTTGAGCTTACGTGAGCTCAATCCCAGCTTGACATCGACTCACTTGCAAATGCTCAACGTTTCAATTGTTCTTGTTCAATTGTTCAAAAGGGTTTAAAATGTCCTTTCTTGTTTTACTGCATACAGTATTCATTCCAGGTTATCGTGATTTGCCGAATTGCCTTATAACCTTCACAGTTTAGAAATAAATTGTGCTCCTAAGAGCAAAAAAAGCTATTTAGTATATTAAGAACTACATACTGTATTAGAACAATAATTGCATGTTTTAAATAAGCACATAAAACTACATAAGCAGTGAAAGTTGCATAAAACTCTGCTCAAAAACAACAACAAAAAAAAAACGTGTTTGTGAAGCAGGGTGTCCCCTTAATTTTACAGAAAAGTCGACCTTTTAGTGTAACACCAAGACCTATGCATTAATCGAAGCAAGCACAGATGATCGAGCACTTCAGCCCAGTACTATGTATGATCCCTTATTACATGTAACATGCACAGTAAATGTTTTTCTTAAAGCTATGGTCATATGATGCACTGTTTACGTCACAGTTAGAACTTGCCTCGTTTTCCCCAGTTGTACAAACAAAAATCCCCTCCCCGCGCCAACATATTTGGAGTTTCATTGTACTACTTGTGTGGCTACGAAATTTAACCCACAACAAATGCACAAACTGGTTATCATGACACCCATCAGAAATGCCTTTCCGAAAGGAAAAACACGCTGAAACCAGATTATAACAAAGTCACTTTTTACGCGAAAATAACTTTGCTATATCCAAAAATTCGTTATAAGCGTACATTCGAACCACTGTAGCTATTACCAAGGCTATCATTCATTTATGTCGTTACAACCGATAATTCGTTATATCCACGTTCGTTATATCAAGGTTTGAGTGTAAAGGCTGGTTGCGGCACTGCATAAGGTAAACTGAAAATGTTGAGATGCACTATTCCAGTAGCGGTTCCAACATTTCTGTTATCATTCCAACTCACCTTGAAGAACGCCATGACTCCCAATTTCTTTGTTTCTAGGGCGCAGTGCAATATACTCTGCCAAGAGAAGGTGAGGAACAATGGGAAACAAAGTACACGTCGTGAGCTCCGGGCTGCCATAGGTAGAAATTTGCTCTCATAAGCCCTTGTAATGCAAAACATCTTGACTGAGACCGAAGGCACATGGCCAATATTGTGAGCAAACCCATATTCTGAGAAGTGAAAAAAAAAAAAAGAAAGAAAACACTAAGTGAACACAAGAAATTGGTACAAGACATTTCTCGCTTCACATGCAATAGAGTAACCTGCTTAACCAATGTTTGTTGTCTACTGCCTGTAACCTATGACGAAAATTTCCCCCATCTAGAAGGTAAGTGCACAAGACTTGCGTTTATGAAAACTAAAGCAACTAAGCCCACAGGTATTGCTATGCCTTTTTTTGTTGTTATTTCGGACTTTATGAAGCTTATAAGCCTGCGGTTAGAAAGTTCAATACAGTCAAACCCGCTTATGATGATACCGTACTGGTTTTAACAATATGTCAATTATAACAATGAAAAGCTGCTGCACCACCAAGTTGTGTGTTTTCTATGGTAAAGTAACCCGCTAACTACAATGCCCCCATGTCGCGTTATGGTTATAACAATGAAGTCTGGCTGCTAGGTGTCCGTGCTGAAAGGTAATGGAACACAATACCCTTGAAAGAAAAAAAAAGCAAAAATTTGAGCCGCTACACCCCGCCAATGGCCGGCCACTCATGCAAAAAAGTGTGCGACTTAGTGAAGGAGTATTGACTATCGCAACCGACAGCGTCGACAATCATTGAATCGAAGTGAGCACTGTTATGGTGCGGAACTGCTTCAGGAAAGCGTGCTATTTCCGAGACAGCAGTGACTCATACGAAGCTTGTGAAGCTCCCGCCGATGAAGTGATACCTCAACTTTGGTGCGCAGTTGATGAGGATGCTTCAGGACTTGAAGAGTCTCTGCATGTAGCAGACGCACTAGAAACATCGGAACATTTAACCAATGAGGCGATCGTCACGAATGTGCTTGCATCGGAGAGCGACCGCGACAGCGACGATGCAGTAGGGCAGGCCGCATCAACGTTGTCGTCGTAGGAGGCCCAGCAAATGATACAGTTTTCACGATATGTTTTCACGATATGATGCTTTGATGAGGGACGTCCCTCTGCATTATGTGGAGCACCTGGACGCCTTGGAGAACGATGTCGGCAAGCTTTGCATAAAACAAGCAAGGCTGACGAACATGGTGTTTTCTCCCGCCAGCAAGCGAGAAGCACGTGGCGTGACACTTGTGGCGATCTCACCCCAGCGTTTCAAGATTTTTCAAGCTGATAGGCTGCTGCAGCAACCTTCTTGCATTTTGTCTATTCTGTGTAGTCCTTATTACCAATGTGCGTTGGCATATCCCCTCTGATATCATATTTTTCTCACAGCAGTCTGCCAACCATCTATTTTGCCTGTTTTCATGCAACCCGTTCATGACAATTATCAGTTATAACAGTGGCATTTTCGTGGCACTTACATTCATGCTAACCAACAGTCGTTACACGCGGCTTAGACCATACGGGAGGAGGTTCCATAGTCAAAGATCAAATAGGGACTGCCTATGTGAGTAATGCATACAATGTCACTTGAAATAGTGTAAGTTTGGGTATGTTGGTGTTCCACTTCAGCATCTAGCACACAACACAAGGACAGGGTAAAAAACAATGATGACAGGCACGAACTACTTCAACAGATCTGTTTTCAGAAGCGTCACACTCACATATATGAAATGTGTTACAGCCTGCACAACCACATTTGCATATTTGACATCGCATACAAGTAAAGTACATCATCCAGACAGAACAATGTGCTTTTCTGGGGGAAGCATGCCAAAAACTGGGCGAAACGGCCATGCAGGCCATCTTAGCCTCCCCTGCAGAAACAGTAGCTGCAAGCCTCAGTACTCGCTGTGCTACCGATAGCAAGGAGTACTGTGCAAATGACAGATGATAGGATAGTCGTGGCGAATATAGCTAAATTGAGGGATACATGCTTGAGCACACAATCGGTTTTAACAAAAAAAAAAAAAAAGAGAAATTGTCTTAACCCTTCCTGTACTGATATTCCTGTGCTGCAATTTGATAGTACAAGTGCAGTTCTCTCAGCAGTGGGCTGCAAAAGTGGCTATGGCTCGATGCCGTGCCATGGCATTATCATCCACAGCTATGTATAAGGCTTCAAGCACGCACGTCCGATCAACTAAGAAACTTTTCGTAAGAGTAACCAGAACACAAATGCTGTCACATGCTCACTCTGTATTCGCCTGGCTTAGCATTCATCATTCTCGTCTTCATGACGTCCAAGGGCTGCGTTAGTGTCTCGCTATGCCAGCCTGCAACAAAGGGGATAGCCCCATCAACCAGAAGGAAATGTCGAGAGAACCGTTAGCATGCAAAAGGTGACAACAGGTAAAGTTATGGCGAGACCTATGAATACAACTTATATACCTTACGTCTATAACTACGCGTATTTTCATGCTGGGTAAACCCAATGTAACAATGATAACTGCTTCTGCAAAAAAATGCTGAGGTAATAAAGTCAAACTTCTGTGGGTTCCAGTGGTTCAATGGTTGAGCTGAATACGGCTTTTGCGAGTATACTTTCCAAGTGGTGCACCGCACAACTGAGAATGGCTGCTGAAGCAGCGCAGCGTCTTTACTGCAGCCACTACTTCTGACATGCCCCACCAGACCTCAAAACCCACAGGCTAGCGAGGGTAGTGTCGATAAGAGGCACTGGGGTGCATGTGTATTGGCACACCGTAGCGTAATGGCCGCCCTCGAGCCGGGGCATCGACATGGTCGCAGCCATAAAGGTGTGAAGGCTCAGGATGCATGCATTAGCACTGGCATTCGCCGAAGCTTCTGGCACTGGCTGATACGATCACAATAACCTAGTTTTCGTTTAATACCGCCATGGTTTCTCTTCACTCAGCTTTATCTGAAGCTGCACTGCGTGGTGACCCAATGTTTCCTCAATGTTGTCCTGGGGCCATGTTAGCTGAACAGGCACCACAGCATGCCGATGGCCAAGGTACCACCGACCCCACAGAAGTTTCCAATGTCAGCATTCAATTGCTCGGTCACTTTTGTAACCACAGCCTCAGAACTCAGTCGCTCCACTCAGAGTCCCACTTTTGCTGGCACTGGCTCAGCTGTGAGCAAGTGCCACTGGGTCGACTCCGCAATGTCCTCAGCTATCAGAGCCAAGGTAAACACATCTCGTACGCGCCACTTGGCTTCACCCGTGCAGTAAAAACCGCACTGCTACAATGCACGACACTCATATCATGCAGTGGCCTTCAAATGTTGTCGACAGTAGAGGTCGGAGACCGTCAGCGTTCGCAGCCAGTAAATCTTTCCTTCCAGTTATATATGTATCGTATCATATCATTTGTTTAGCTTGCCCTTTTCTTCTGCGTATAAGTACACGTAACAACAGCCCCACCACATCCAATGCAATGCCTGGGAGCTTTAGTAACTGTAACCAAAGTAGTGAAATTGCAGTAAAAAATATTCCGCGCGCCAGTCAAGTGTCACCAAAGAAAAAAAAAAACTATTACACAGGAATTGCAGATTTTGGGTGTAGCGCCGCGTACAAAAATGGTAAGAAAGAAGATGACGCGTACGCGGCGCTACACCCAAAACCTGCAATGAGATACCAACTAGCCTGCATTGACACCCTTGTTCAGTTTATTACATGGCAATTCTATTAAGACACAGCTGACTGAATCAAGCTATGTCTACTGAAAGTTGAATCTTACCGCCATTAGGCTGGAGGTAAAGTGCGTCGTTAGGTTGTCGCCGAAAAACCCAGTCGACAGCAGAGCTTGCTTGATCTGCTCGTAGAATGAGATCTGTGAGAAAAAAGCAGTGAGAAAATAAGAAGGGATGCTGCTCTTTGGGACAAAAAATTGCCCAAAAAGATAGATTTTCAGAAACGTTATTTTTGGATTTGCCATTACTGGTCCACACCCTAACCAATTATCATGCATCCTAGACCATTATTTTAGATCCAGCGGCCCCTTTTTTATTAGACGAAACCATATCAGACGACATATTAATAAAGCCAAGGAAAATATCGGGCATTATTAGTAGCTTTATTATTGAAGCACGGATGGCATACCTTGAAAATGAATTAAATTATGCAAAAAAACAACTCGCCGTAGGTAGTGGCCTAAATCTCAACCTTCGAATTATGCATCTAGTTCTCCCAGAGCTCCGCATAATAAAAAACCAGGAAGGTGGACGGAGAACAACCACCACCAAAGTTCAGTTGACAGAGCATCACATTTGTTCAAAGTTCACGGTAAATTCCACTACAGTGAACTCTGACTGTACCTAGTTGAGTTGTAACTAGCTAGGCCGTCACACTACAGTCAAACCTCGTTAATATGTACCTGCTTTAAATGTACTAACGGTTAAAACGTAGTTGCGACGAATCCCCGACCGAGTCTCATAGACCCTAATGCATTCGCTGACTAGTTAAGCCATAGTGGTTCATCTTATGCCTACCGGTTAGTGCGTACCAGCTGTGTACCACGATAACTTTGTGCCATAAAAGTTTACTGTGCCACTGAAATTGCCGACACCACAGTGTGCAGGAAACGGTTTTCCATCATTTCGAAAAGTGTGGATATTGACCGATCAATTATTTCGACTTCCGCGCTATTGCGGCGAAGCCTTTGCACGTTTGCACAGAGGCGGGGTTGCGACCAACGACAAACACACCTGTGTGACTTATCGCTGACAGAAAGCCTTATCACAGTAAGTATCCTCAGCTATCTGCTCAGACACGCGTGTGGTGTAGCACCACTTTAAGCCTACCGCACGCTTTTTATAGGTGACTACCTGAACGCGCTGGGCCGTTAATCGCTGCCGCCTCGTTCTGTGGGCCTGTTTTGAAGCGCACACCGCTTTGCAGAAACGAAAGCCGGCCACTGTTGCGGAGTTGAGCGTTGCCAGTCGCAGGCACCGAGAAATCTTGCTGTTTTGATGTAATCTTACTAAATTCAAGCGTACGGTACAGCAAGCGTAGTGCTGTTGTAACCATACAGCATGCTTTGATTAGGCGACAGCCCAAACGCGCCTCCGTCTGCTGCCAGGACGGCTAGAGCATTGCGGAGTGCGTACTGCTTACAGAAATCTGGTCATCGCAACGTTAACTCAACAGGCTACTCGCCGTATCTGTGCACGGTCTGAAGCGTAGTGGGCGTATTCTACAGCAAGTGGCTCGGCGGTCACGGCGTGTGCCGAGTAGGCGAAGCGCTGCACACAACTAGCCAGTAGACGATTGGCTCGCTGCGACCATACCGCGTTTCACAAAAACTGTGTAGTTTTTCGCTTGGTAGAAGATCGCGGTGCACATGTATCATGGACAGCCGATTATGTCCGTTTTATCGCTATGTCAGTCACTACATATCCTGGACCCCGCAGTAGTTCCGAAATGCTCTCTGGCATCGCCAGGATCTTTTCTGCGCTTTGGCAAAAAAAGAAATGGCTTTGTGGTGGGCACTTTAGGCATATTTGCTGTGGCACTCTACTTATTCCTTTGTTGGTGGCGTTGGCGCATGTCAGGCGATGCAAATTTGTACTTGATGGTTAAAGCGTATTATGCTTAGTGAGAGTTATGCCGTGTTCCCGGCAGGTACGTATTAAAGAGGTTTCACTGTTCTCTTCTAGTAACCCACAGTTCGTGTCCCATGCAACTATTTCACATTCATGTGCGCGCCACGCATTTCCTTCTGTCCCTGCACACCTCCTCGCTATACGTTGCTACAAGCTCCAGTAGGACGACCATCCAATGACACAGGAACCATAGCGCCAGACCGTCAACTTATGTGTGGTAAAAGAAAGCTATAAACGCAATGCGGCCACCTACCTGCCCGATAGTCATGAGCACAGCTCTAGCCGTAGCCGCACCACCTCCGGAGAAAAGCTTGAGCGCTCCCTCTTGCCGGTAGACGCGCCACAGGCCATCTACTGCATTCTTGTAGCTGAACAAAGGTAGACAGGCGCATAAAAGGCATTCATACCGTCACTTAGTGGAGACTGTGTAGAGCAGTGGTTCTCAAATGGGGTTCCGCGGAGATCCATTCAAACAAAAGCCACGTACTTCATGATGCATGCTGTGCTGTGACCCCCCATTCCCACCTTTCTTTCTCTCAATGCAAGGGGTCCCTCATCTATTCCACCCAAAAATTCATGGCTGAGAAACACTGCTGTAGAGGAATGATATTTGATGAAGCAGCAAACAATCAAAGAATACAATCACGCGCACATAAAATGTTGAAAACACAAGCACTTGTGTTTGTGTGATTGTGTCCTTTGATTGTGCGCTGCTTCATTAAATATCACGGCTCAACAACTAGCCGATCAGTACATATTAAGTGTAGAGCAAGCAAGTTCACAAGTGATGCTGAACACAGCTAGCAGCAAGCATTCCACTGGGTGATGGCATGCACAGCTAAACAGCAGTAAAAGCCATTAACCAGATGCACAAGTGTGAAAACTGAGAAGTGAAATAAAGCTCCTAGAAGTATTCAATAGATAGTGGAGCCAGTTCGGAAGAGCATCAACCTCGTGTTCCTGAACATGAGTGAGCGGAGAATCCATGGGCACGCGACTCAAGTTCGAATTATTGGTTGGTAAATGTCATGCCACCCAGTAGCAACTTGCAGAAATGGAACCACAACATTCGTATGCGCGTGACAATTTGCAAAAGACGTTTTTCGAGACATCCTGTCTTATCAGTTTCTTTACAGCAGTTGACTACCCTATTTACTAGAATGTAATGCGTACTTTTTTTCGATAAAACAAGTCCGTAAGTTGCATGTTAGAATTGACTATGAAGTCAAAACCACGTATGTTCACAGCGCTGGCAAGAGCTTCCCATGAGGGGTGTACGGGAGTCAGAGGTGTCAGGTGCAGTGCCATCGTAATCGCAAAATGATGACAGTGCACATTTTATTGAGAGTCCATGTAGGTTCATTTCGTGCGCAAGTGCAACATATGTGCGTCACAGCAGCTCATTTTGAAGTGCAACTGGTGATGCACAACTTTCGTTATGAAAACTCATCTCAAAGGTTCTTCATTTTGCATGCTGAAGATACTTGTGTTGTCTTTTTTTGCGTGCCTGAGGCCTGTGACTGTGAGTAGCACGAAGGGAGATCTTGAGCAGCTTGTCAACCAGGAAAAGTTTCCATGGGTTGAAAATGGGAAAATATGCTGCCCTCGAATGCCAGATTTCAGAACTTGTGAAGCGACTCCGTCTACGCCTAGCTTGTCAGGGTAAAAGTCCTTCTATTGGCACACGATTAAGGTGTACCCAGAAGTGATCTCAAAGGGGTACTGCCACGAAAATTTTCGGCTGTTCTTTTTTGTGTCAAATGAAAGGCCAAGGGTTCAAGAGCCGAGAAAATGCACTGGTAAGCATGAGTGAACCCTGAAAAAGTAATTACAGTATGTTTTAAAAAGCTAGTTTTAGTTCCTACAGTACCTTGACATCCCAGCAGGATATGAGCTTCTCATCACACACTCGCACAAGATACTGTGACGTTTCCACGGCCGCTCCATTCCTAGCACCGTCGGTCACGTTACAAGCAGCCATTTTGAATGTTTTGGTGCCTGAAGTCATCACAACTAGCCATACTGGTGCGTGAGGTCACCGGAATCGACACTGCAGCCTGAAGTCACACTAGTGTCGATGTCACTAGGTGCACCATGAGAAAATGAACTTCGATGTCAAAATAAATTATCTTCTGAGCATTTACTGAGCTTCATACTTGCTCAGAGCCATCTCTGCATACAGGAGATTTGTATGGCAGAGTAAACTCACCTCTGAAAATTCGTGTCAGTACCCCTTTAAGGCCAGCACAACTGAATCTCAGAAGGAAAGGAACTGCCGGTGGAGAATAATATTCCTATTCTATGAAGGCAAATTGCTCTTGTCTCTCCCTTTCTTCCAATCTTCGACAGAGCGGCAGGTTGTTTTTGTTTCTTTAATCTAGTAATGATGCATTCATGCATTTTCTGAACACTCGAAATTCGGATGCACATTAGGTTTAAGTAAATGTGGTAACAACTCACCGAAACATAGCACGGCCTATGAAGTTTCAAATTTAATTCATGTTTAGGAATTCATTACACTAGAACTTGCATTATACAGCTTCGACTAACTAATGACAAAATGCGGCAACACACCCATTTTCAAGAGGGCGACTACGTTTACGGCCCAACTTGCTCTAGCTAGGACAAGAGGCAAATGCTGTAAAGGTATACTCACTTTCTTCGGTTTTCAACGGGAAGTTTGATGTCGTTTTGCATCCTTAAGCAAAGAAATACAAAAGGCAAATCAATGAAATGTGAGAGCATGGCACAACAAAGCAGAAAAAGCATTTCCACATTGCAGATAAATTTACAGACTATAGGTGGTTCATCTCTTGTAACCAATTAGTACGAGTTGGTCACAGTAATCCAATAACTGAAACGCCACAGAAGTGGAGTCATCAGCTCATTTCTAAAACATACTTCCAGTCACAAATATGTATTTAAGCACGGCAGGTACTGCCAAAACAGTAGTTTTTTTTTTTGCCTATGTTGCCACATGGCGTAATGTTGGAATAGAGTAATATTAATATCTGGGGTGTTACGTCCCAAAACCATATCATTACGAGACACGCTAGTGGAGCAGTCCGGAAATTTCGACCATCTGGTGTTCTTTAACGTGCATTGACATCGCACGGTACATGGGCCTCTAGCATTTCGCCTCCATCAAAATGCAACCGTCACGGCCGGGATCAAACCCGCGACCTTCGGGTCAGCAGCCGAGCGCCAATAAAGCATGTTACTCGGAATAAAGTGACATGGGAGCTTATTTTAGCACTATTGTGTATCGACTCATGTAAGGGTCACACTTTCAACTCGGCAGCTCACAATTTCGCGAAAAAATGAACTCCATCACCGAACAAAAACTGAAGAAAAATATGTCACCGTACATATGCAATGTAATGATGTACCATTCCAGATGCTGAATTCTAAGCAATTGTCAAGAGCTGAAGGCCCATATTACCAAACCAACCTTATCATTATCTCTAGGAATGGGCGAATATTCGGGCGTTTCGAATATTAGAACAAATTATTACAGCATTCGAATTCGCTTCGATATGAATTTAGATTATTCGAAATTTCAAAGTATTCAAAATGAACGAATATATGTATATATTTGACAGCGCATAACCTCCTGTAAAGGTGGTTTCACTGCAGCATCTGGTTGCTCTGCCATGGAACAACCCAACCAGGGGAAACCTGCACTGCCGCGAAGCCACACTTCAAGGTTAAATGTACGTATTTTTTAAAGTTTAAAAGCGTGTTATACAGGCTTATATGCGCTAAGTATAGTCATTTTTAAATGGTAACGTCCACTTATAACCCTACTGCTATTCAAATCTTGATAGTATAAAAGGCTGCTTCCCCTTCATTTCAAACCAAAAAAGTGACATTCACTCATATTTAGTTCCAATCCTTAAAAATATGTGCAAAGATATGACAAAAGGCTCATTTTTCTAATAATAATGCGGTACATACTATTCGAACTATTCGATTCGAAATTATTCGACCAAACCAATTCGCTTCGGGTTCACTTCGAACCTCAAATTTACTATTCGCCCATCCCTAATTATCTCGCATTTTCTTTATCGTTTGTGCCTTTAGTGCATTTGATAAACAAAGGCCAGTATTCACTAATAGCACTGACAATTGGGTGAGTTGGTACAGATGCATTCCATTAACCGGGCTTACTTTGACTCGAACTCACAGTTCTATTACAGTCTGAGTGAGTCAACTCACGAGTGACTGTGTGAGTCACGCATATGAGCATGGAGGCTCATTCTTATATAGCAAAGGGACTCATAAAATGTATGTTGCCGCCAGCACAGACAGCAATAATCTTGAGAGAGCGAAAGTATCGCCGTGTGTGGTCACTTGAGAATACTATGCCCTAGATGCTGAAACAAATGTTTGCATCGAGCTAAAAGAATAGATTTATTTAGCATATATGTACAATCAATCAGTCATTGCAAGAGCCACACGGCATTGAAGTTGCCCAATTAGCACAAAAAAAAAGTCAACCTCAAATCAACCATTCACACAAGCTAGCCCAACTCTCATCGCTAACACAGCAGTTGCTTGCTTTGGGCTTATCAGCCGTGAAAAATTGCAGCATCTGATACTGCAAGATTTTCTTTCCTGCAAAAGCACTGAAATAATATTGCATGCATTTCACTACCACTCACACTTGTCGATTTTTGCCCATTTCTCAGTGCTTGCGTTTTCCGGCTCTAACATCTTTTTATACGGTCCCCTGAAAAATGTATTAGCGGGATTCTACGACATAATAATATGAAATTTCGGCCGCTGGGCATCTGCCATTCTTTTGACGCTCGCTTTTGAAGTCCACGACATTCACGCGTCAATCAATCACATCATGCTTCTGCTGGGGCATTAATAGTAATGGATGTCGCTTTCTTACCTGACGTTCACCATGTCAGCTGGGGTGCCGACAAAGCCGCCAGTGGCACCCGCAATGCCCGCGACAAAGATCTTCTGGTAGAACTTCATGTTCTCCCCTGGCTTGACCAGGTACTGCCGAACGACCTCGTACATGCCGAAGCGTGTCGTCGAGTAGGTCAACTGCAGCATGACAATAATTGTGCCTGGAATCCCGCGACACGTTGAAGGGCCCCTCATCAGGTCTGGTGATTGCAAACGGACAATTTCTGTGCGTAGGTCGCACACTGACAATCGTGCCGCCCAAGTATCAGACCATTCCACAGTGCAAAAACAGCTTAAGTTCCATATGAAAGAATGCTGCGTGCCCTTCTTGTCAGAAGAGCCCCATTTCATGCCAGAAAATATATGTCGCAAGAATGAATGCTTCTCTGTAAGACATGCACAATGTTGTCAATTCTAAACAGTGGTAGTAATTCCGTTACGAATAACAAACTATCTGTACCAGGAGGGAGGAATAAACTTTATTAAGGGAAACCAGCAGGTTTAAGTGGCCGGGCCTAGGCCTCCCATAAGGGGACGTCAAATCTGTACCAAATTCCAAAAATTTTTCACTCAAAATGTACAAAACTAGCAGTGAAATCAGCAGGGGAACTAGTAATTGATGAGAAAAAAAAAAATAAAAAGGATGCATCGTTTGTGATGAGTACAGGATGAAGTTAAATTCTTTTTAGCTCCTCCGACAATAAAACAATATGAAAATTTCTCCACATAAATTGCTCCCTAATGGCACTTTGTAAGTTCAAATGTGTAACAAAATTTTCGAAGGAGTCTAGTGGGGGGCAATACCTATTAAATTTTATTGAGACACTACTTACAGTACATACTGAGGATCTGCTTTCACTGACTGTGAAACGAAGAAAATATATCCAGTAATTTTATTCCACCGATCTATCAAACTGACATGGGATTGGGTTCACAATCATTTGTGAGTGAGGTTAAAAAAACACAATACATAAAAATGCTCCTCACAATGAAAGCATTGGAAAACCTCTTGTGTATGATAACTTTGAGCAGGATATGTAGCCTTGCAATAAGAAGTCGTCAAAACCAGAAATGTTGCTGCATCCTTGTTATCCTGAACTTCTAGTATTGTGCTGAGGATAACGTCAACAACGTGGGAAAATTCTTATGCATTCTTCAGAATAAATTTTGTCTGTTGACTCCCAATGCAATTAGCAACAAGGAAGGAATGGGTAACGGATGAAAAATTGTTAGTGTAGAGCAATAATTGCACATGTTATGCAAGCATTTGCGAGCACTGAACACAAAACCGCATTTAGAACAGAGACAAAATACACAGGTCCAGCTACTATCACATAGCTGCTCAGTATATGTGAAATTTTCGTATGTTCTACAGTGCCGTTAAAGAGTTTAATTGAGGGGGTTGTTACAAGCACCAACCTGTCGCAGTATGGATGCGCTGAGGCCGTTGTACATGGCCAGCACGCCCTGGTGACGGATGATGGTCACCGTGCTGCCCACCAGGCTGACACGTCCCACCGACTGCGTCTGCAAGTGCACCTACACAGCAGATAAGCATAATCAAACGATGTAATTACCACTAATTCTCGCAGCGCCGCATTTCCTGTAGACGATAGGGTACAACGATAGGGTACATTCCCGCTTCTCTTTCTTTCTTTTTCTGCTGTACTAGCTTTGTAGTGAATTAATACCAGCCCATCCAATATGACAATGGTAAAGTTCCGTTTAGTGCCAATGAAAAAATCCGTAAACAGGGAGTGGATTTTTTTCATCGCGAGCTCCCATCTTCCACTTCCTGCCGTTTTTTTGTTTAGTGCCAAGTCATTCAATGCTTCTATACTACCACTCACGGACTTGGTACTAACATATTTTCTCCTCTCTCTTCTCGTATTCACAATTGCTCTGTCTACCTGTCTCGTACCTTTTCTATTGCCTCTACTTAATGACATGCTTGACAATTGGCCGTTGGATGAATGACTCTCCGAACTGGATTTCGGAGTCTAATTGGCTCTCCTCAGCCCAGCGAGCCATAATAACCAGTGGGGCCCTGAAAGGCGGGCCTCACTTAAAGTAACCAAGCGCAGTCTTTAGGTCAATAAGATTGTCTCTCTCTCCTGTTGTGTCCCCTCTCAATGTCAGACTCATTTGCCAGGCCGCTGTCTCCGATGGCCCAAGGACTGAGAAAAAAATGGTGGCTTCATAATGTCTTTCTCAATGGCCAACTGACGACACTGCACGATCACATGTGGCCAAGAAATAAGCGTGCATTTCTTCCTCTAGCTCCAATGTAGTTGTGCACGGCAGTCTGTATGGGTTAGTGCGTACGCAGCGCCTGACACAGATCCCAGAGGTAGTATGCAGCGGGCACAGACAGTGCTAAAGACAAGCCAAGATTTTGCGGGTTCACGCACGCTTTGTTCCCGTGTGCCTAGTGCAGTAGACTTACTTTAAATGGAACATCAAGGAACCAAGAGAAGGACTTCTGTCCATCAAAAGCATTTACTGAGAGACAATGTTGATGGATTGGCATTCATCTTTTTTTTGGAGGCCACAACCTAACTGCATGGGAGAAATAAAGTGTATAGCATAGAAACAAAGCTTATCAGAAATGAATTTTAAAGAACAACAGGAAGTCAGTCAGTGAATGACTGCTATTACAACCAGTACAACCCCCCCCCCCATATACAGTTATCAAAATTGCCAGTGTGATAGAAAGTGACCAGCACTACGCACAACACAGTAATATTTATTTACCTACTTCGTGCGATGCCACGGTGGCATTAGTGCGGGGGGGGGGGGGGTGACCATACAAAATCAATATACTTTAATGACATATTTGTGATTGGACACAGAAACAGAATGCATAATATAACAATAACAACATATAACAATAAGAGCATACCAACAAAAGTGTAGTACAATATGGAAATAGCAAACGGATATGAAAGGTAATAACACGTCGCAAGTCAGTGTGATGAGAAAAAAAGCACTGTTGTCAGTTAAGCTTAACATACCTTCAGGGAGTTGATTCCATTCTCTAAATTGTTTTTAAAGAGAAGGAGCTGGCAAAACTAGAGGTTCTAAAAGCGTATTTTTGTATTTTATGCGTGTGTTGACATCTTTTAGAACGATATGTTGGTGCAAGTAGGTACTCCGCTTCATCAATTCTTGTTTGATTTAATATATGCTAAGTAAAAGTCTTAATCGAAGTTTCCGTCTTCTAGATTGTAGGGTTTCCCAGCCTAATGTAGCCTTTATTTCTGAGATACTAGCAAAGGGATTGCAGTTAGTGCTTGCGAATCGGGCTGCCTGGTTTTGAACTTTTTCTATTGGTTTTTTTTTAATGAGAGCAGCATTTTGGGCTAGTTGGTGATCCATGTTATCAAAGAAATTGCGCGACGAAAACAGGGACATAAGAACACAGGTACAGGTTTTGTTTCTAAAGAACCTTTTCTTTCCATAGCAAAATACTGAAAATTGGGTTTCGACAAAAAAAAACTGCGTTATGAGCAAAACACCGACAAGAGTGGACAGGCACGGCATCGTATCTGCTCCTCTCGCCTTCATTTCATTCCTAGTGCTGTTTTTCTCATGTTGTACCAACCAGCCCAATTCAACATGCCAATGAAATTGCGTACCCGCAACCTTGAAGGTACATGCCAGAACCATTCAAGGAACATCTCGTTGACGTGCATTCCCGACCGAGAACCACACTGACATACCTTGAGCAGGTCAAGGGGTGGTGAGTGAAGCAGGCAGCCATGGATCCGGCGAGGCCCCCAAAGTACCACGGGCGAGGCGCACTTCCTTGCGAGTAGGGGCTGCCCCGGACGCATGCTTCTGCTTGGACATTATCTTTCTGGATCCCTTCGTCAGACAGAAGAACGCATCACATAAGAAACAGGGCACAGAAGTAAAGGGATACTGAACAAAAATAGAAAAATGATGAAAACATTCAAAATTCTACTCGGACGACACGACTGTTTCGATAGACAGAGTTTATTTCGCATGGTTTTGAACAGGTGGCTGTATTTCAGAAGATTGTGAGAGCGCTATGAGCTTCGCATAGATTTATTTATTTATACATACTGCAGTCTCAAAAAGAGACTATAGCAGGTGTGAACCAAAGAAACATTGTGTTCTAAAAAGGCACAACATTGTACACTGTGATGATGTTCATTGTGTGGCCGTGACGGGGCGAAGAGGGAACGGCAGTTCTGCTCTGCGGTACGCCTTGGAGGAGAAGACGACGAAAAGGAAGCGCGAGCGGGGCCTGCGGCTCGAGCAGTTGGAGCGCGACACGGTTAAAACGGCGGCTGCTGGTCGGCGGTTCGGGTCGCGACATCGCTTAACCAGGCGTCCGGCAGCCATGTGGACCTGGTGAGCCTGATTCCCGCTCTGTGCCCGGTGCTGACACGGAGACCAGCAGCCTAGTCTGTTCCTGGCCCGATGTCCTGGGGCCCGAGTGGTGTCACGAGGTGGCCGCGGCTCATGTTGGCGACGGGCAGTTAAGCTGCACTGCAGGGGCATGGTGATCTACCGGCCTGCAGTGCCACCATCACCACCACCGCCACCTCGCCACGGTCAAGGCAGCGTGACTGTTGACTGCACAAGGAACACTGGTGACGACCGACCTCGCCGCAGCGGCAACAGTTCATAACGGCGAGTAGGACAGTTTGTGTGCCGAGGCGCGTAGGACGTTTAGAATGTAAATAAGGAATGCTATAGTGTATTGTGTGTGAATCGTCAGAGTTATTGGTTGTGTTAAAGTCTGTGTTGTGTGTACAGAATCACCTGACTGCCGGTTGAATTATTTTGGATCCTGGGCCCACATTCTTTGCATATCACATACACACAGAAAACACATGACGCGGACAATATAATGCATACAGGTAAAACGATACAACTAGGGATGCGAACTAAAAAATACAAATGAATTAAAAACGAATATTAGTTGTCAAATGCAAAATGTGGGAACAAGCCGAAGAAAAAAAAAAGGAAAATACACATTTGAAGGAGGAAATTCAGACAAATCATAATAATATTTTATAAGATCACACTACAAAAAGGAACGAATGAAACAAATGTAATCAACAGTGCTAAAGAACTACTGTAAGTATTTTTCAAATGAAGAAAGTGAGTTTTGCGTTACGATATTATCAGTTAGGTTATTCCAACCAACAATTGTTCTAGGGAAGCAAAGAGTATTTAAAGCAGTTATTTCGTGGGTAAAAAGGAGTCATCATGAAAGAATGCCTTTGCCTGGTAACATAACGCTCACTAGATGGCTGTGACATTGACTGAGGGTTATGACATCGATGGCTGTAACATCAAGTGTCCCCACAGCAGAAGCAGGGTGTGCATGTTCCTGTCCAGCTACTTCCCTTTCTCCACTTCTTTTTTACATCCCACTCTCCCCCTTCCACAAAGGCACATCAGGTGGGGTAAAGCCCCATCCTTTGGGGGCTTTACCCCACATGGGAGCATTGTTCTCTGTCAATACCGCACTGGTTCTAGGAACTGTAGTGGGAGCAGGGTGTGTTGAAAGACATGGGCGACAGCTGGCATGGTTGGCACGCCCGTTTACGGAGAGGTGAAACGTCACCTCCTCTAGTTCACGGCACCGGCCACTAGACATGGGAGTTTATGAAAAACGCATCAAATTCCTTATTTTCAGCTAGTTTCTGCCTGAAATGAAGGTTGAGTCTACCAGTTTCAGCACCCAGTTTTTCAAGTGGGCTGAAAATCTTGGTGGCAAAAATTTTGTACAATGTCCCTTTAAAGACGGGTATGTGTTGTTTTATAGTGTAAGGACCTGTGATGGTCGATGAGGAGCTTCATCAAGTGGTCACATATGTGAGATATGGTGTGTTAAATGACAACATAAAAGCATAATTTGGCTGTATACAGAGTTCGAAAATTGTCTATGTAGTGTGCATAAAGTATGTTTGTATGAAAATTATGAAAATGGTTGGGTACAATGTACAGTTATCAAGACTAACATCAGAGCACAAGCGATAAGAAAATGTATGAACAGAACAGGTGTGCTTGCTCCATAAAAGAAACGGATGCTCGAAGTTACAAGGGCAGGTAAAACATACTAACAAAAATCTTACATCTGATATCAGCTTTTTCACAAAGCAAACATCAAGATTCGAAAATGGGAGAATCCACACCTTATTCTCAAATGTGAAAAATGCAACAGTTTTGACCACTGGATTCCATTCTACCTACGAATATTTGAATATCTTGGATTGTATTGGGAAGATCTAATTCGGCAGATTTCATTACTTCCAAGTTTTGTGGTTTAATTGTAGTTTGTGGTTTTATTGCTAAAATTATCAATACGGTAGGATGTTGACATAATTTCACATTATTTAAAGAAAACAGGCTGTTTCTATATTAAAAAATATTCAATGGTCAATTTCCTTTTGGTTTGTATTAAGTTCGTATTTATTTCACTCACAGCAATCCTCATTTGTGTGCACCTACTGCAGAGGGTTTTTTTAAAAGCTAGTGCTTTACTTCCAATGTTTTAAAATGGCGCTTGTACAAGTGAACACGGGCGACAGTGGAATTCGTAAAGACACGCTACTAGTGCATGTGAATGTTATTGCCACAGTACGGACTGAACTATACAGCTGCTGCAAGTGGTCACATTCTTACTTCCTACAGATGTTGCAGTCACTCAGAACAATAAAAAAAAAAGGCAGATGCGCGTGCTCATCTACGCTTGGCATCTGCTGGCTTTATCAGCACGCCAGCACATGTCTAACGTCGTTGTAGCTAGAGTGTACTGACGCACATTTACATCCGTGAACCTTTACATTTGTGTGAAAGCTGCAGTGAAACTGAGGTAAATGCACATTTAGGTGTGCAAATGTGCAGGCACTTCACTCGATATGCTGATACTATTTTAGGTCGAGCTTCTGCTGCCTTTCTGTGGTGAAATTATAAAGACATAAATACACATCTCAGCTTCTTGCATCCAAGAGCTCAAACCTCATGCTAAACTATAAAATCGTTTACTCTCATTCAACTACGTCCCATTAATATTTCTGCGTCCGTCTTTTAATATTTCTGTGTCCGTCTTTTTTGTGAAGCTTCTCTCTCTCAATCTGCTTTATATATACCAAAATGACATGATAAACGAAGTTACTGAAAAACTTATTAACAGTAATTTACACACCAATGGCTAAAGCAGCAATTAGGAAACACTGCACTGCGTTTCTTATATTTACAAATATATTCCTGTTGTGATGTTGTTGTGAACATAGTGGTGCATTCAGCTTCCACATGACTTTTACTTCCTAATTAGAAACGTTGTACAGATTCCTTGCAGTTATAATCTTGTCTTTTTTTTTCTTCCCAAATAAATACATCACTTTTAATTCTTTTCTTTCGCACTTTACTGTCCAAAAAGACAACACCCGTAGCTACAAGACACTGGTAAGCTCCACATTATTTTGTTTGACTGAGTTTGTTTTTTATATCCTTTTAAGTATAAATACACAGGTGCTCTCTGAATTCTGCCCATATATAAACACAAACACAGCCGCAGGAAATCACTACATGACTAAGGTCAATCTGATGAATCATCAGTATTCAGTTTCAGGGTGATTATTGCTGAAGTGATGTAAAGATATCACAATGATCATTTGCATTTATGAGCTGGTTCTCAATGAACTTTGCTGTCATGAGTTGGCATCGGCTCAACCGTTCACTGTCTGTCCAGAAAGCTCGCATAATCTTTCATGTTTCTTGCATGGGCTTTTCAATAATCACTGGCCAACTAACAGAGACTTGTTTTAAGGTAGTAATATACGTGTTCTGATGTTCAAAGATTCTCCACACTTGCAGTCTTTGATCTGGGCCTTTCATTCTGATTCATGATTACGTTACACACTTTCTAGTTCTACCCCACCTCTCTTTTTTAATTGTACACTTGTTTGAGAATTCTTTTACTTTATATCAAAGTTTGCCTTCAGATAAGCCTCAAGTTTCTGATAGGCACCTTCAGTTATTCTTAGAAGAGTCACATGATGTGTTGATTGGCAAACAATGCCATGCCCTATCCACAATACTACGGTTATTACAGTACAGCACACCTGCGGCATAGAACTGGCTATTAACTTGCCAAGTAGCATTATGTCCCCACTCACCGTCTACAGATTGATTTCCGCGTTGCTTACATCAAAACGAGCGTAGAACGACAACTTAGCAATATGAAGTACACAGAAAATTTCCAAATGTGTGTCAGACTTGTCATTGCACGAAGAAGGCCTTGAGTACACTAAAAAGATATGTAACGGAAGTGGTAAGGACACACGCGAAAGGAACTCTGTTATCAGCATGCTACCTTTTCAGCTATCAGCCAGAGGCCGACAACCTTGACCCAGTAAACCACACCACAGAATGATTTAACTTGAACTGTTTCATTCCTGCTATAGCCTATCTGTTCCAGTTGTTGAAAAGTTAGGTTTCTAAACAAAAACAACCTTCTGGCTAAGCATTTAGCCACCCCATCTCTATTCTCTTTTTTACATCCAGGTTTCTTAGGCAGCATACTGCCTTTGATTTTCTAGACAAGGGGGAATCATGACAGGAAATTTCTCTGCCTGCTCTTACGAGCACGCAAGCTTTTGCAGATCGAAGCTACTTTGTATACCGCAAGATCCGAGCAAGCCCCCCTCACACCCTACAATGAGGGAAAATCCGACAGATTTCGAGGGGGGCCCTCGCTCGGTCATGAATCAAAATTCAAGGTGGCAATGGAAGCCACTAAGAATAAAGAATGCACACCCGTGCTTGTAATGAAATGCTTTAGTAAATACGCAGCATTCCCCGTTTTCATTCACCCTCTTTGGACGAATAAAAACAGTGAACGAAACAGTGAAAATGGTGGGAGGGGGAGGGGGGCATATTTGAAATTTGCTGAAGAAGGGAGGGCGGCACTTGCTCAGGTAGGGGCTTGCTCGGGATTTTACAGTAATGTTTGAAACAAAGAGATGGTGATGGTGAAACTACAATAGAGCTAGATAAGATTACGGTGACAGCATGACAGAGTGACATGGCATTCTTGAGTCAGCAAGTGCAGAGTCCTCACAAAAGCAAACGCAAGCAACCAGATGACTAATGTTAGTGTGAAAAAAGAAACAAAAAGAAACATTAGAAGACTTCAACGGTTTTCAGAGTACCGAGGTGGGGCACCGCATGGATATTGATATCTGACAGTGGTAGCCATGCACAGGCGTCCCAATGAGAGCATTGCTGCTGTCGTCAGGAACGCAACCAGAGACAGTGAATTTGCAAGCAGAAGAGTGAACCACTGGGCTACTGCAGTGAATGAGCAGCAATAGAAGCCAAAAATTTACATACAGGGCAATTTGCGGTTTATTCTGTATAGGCACCAATTAATTCTGTCCATTCGATATTTCACCGACACTTTTCCATCTTCAGAATTGTGGAACGCACACTGCTACAAAACGTACAAGGAATTTTAATTTTTTTCAGGAAATGTTATCCAGATCAGGTGTCATTTTGCAACAATATCAGACTTAGTATTGCAATGATCTACAAGATGTGTACTTATATCTCGTTAGCTGTAGTAGCATTCCCCCTATATAATAATTAAAGTACTAATTTATGCAAAATGACATTTGTTCCTTCCTAAACCTCCCTGTTGATTGAAATAAGAATTCTGAGGAAAAGAAAAGCCCACTAAGTAAATGAACTGCCAATCAAAGGACTGCAGAAAGTTTCTAGAATCCAGAAAGCCTCTCTATGAATGGAAGAGGACACGAAAAAGATTTGCTAATACCTTAATAAAAGCCAAATGTTTTTGTTGGCAGTATTACAAGATGTGGTGGGTACAGTTAAGCAATGCACATAAAACAGGTGTTATGGAACACTGGAGCCCACAAGCACCGCAACAGGTAATGGGCAAGTTGGTAGAGTGCCATATACCATAGCGAGCACAGACAAAAAATGAAAATTGAATTCTGTTTCGTCTATGTGTCTTACTGCAATACTGCACAGTATGTTACTAAAGCAAAGGCTTTGACAGCTAACGTGTTTTAACTAGGGTGACGGCATGAATGAGTAACCAGAGAAATACAAGAGTAATAACATTACTTTAAGTGCACTGTGTATGCCTACACATTTCCTTCATATATTGTCTCGGAGTTGACTGCAGCGTGCCATGACTTTTGTTACGACTTTTTTCTTGTTTCAAAGTTTTGATAAGAAATAGCTAGGGTATATGCTTCCAATTTTGCAATATGCTTTCTTACTTTTAATCTAACGACCCTCTCTATTTTGGTCATCAGACGCAAATAAATTGGTGTGCTCAGTTTAATGAAATGGCAGTGCCTGATTCGGAAGCACCTAATTATGAGAGTAGCATGTGTGCAAGCGTTCCCAGCTGCAGGTGGAAGGGAGACTGCCCATTGCGCTCACATTTCAAAATAGCAGGGCATCTGTTGCAACGGTTCTACGTCAGCTGCCAAGACTTTACCCCTGAGTGAGCAATCAAGTGTCCCAAAGCTACAACTCTACCACTAGGCAATGCTATTTCGAAGAAGGCTTTCCAATGTTCATGCAAAAGCCACGCGACACTCGCATATACTTAAATATGGAAAGCTGTTATAACGTAGAGAGATCTTATAGAAACGTATCTGGCCAATCATAGCGCTCACTCCACGCAACTGTGAAAACACACAGCATCCCCTGCAGCAACTTAGTGTTGCTGGCGTTGTCACGGTGGCGCGGGTTCGACTCCCTGGGACGGCGCCCGCATATTGATGGGGACGAAATGCAAAGGTGCCCGTGAACTTAGACTGACGTGCACGTTAATGAACCTCGTGTGATATGAATTGATCCGGGTTTAGCGCCCACAAAGGCATGCAATTACAGTCAGACCGCGGTTTTGGCCCTTAGGATCCCAGAATTGGGACACGAGTCGCATCTCCGTAGGAACTGAGAGTGCTAGCTTGTGCACACGCCATCGTTACAGGCTGCAACAGCACGATGACGCAAGGACGCGAAGAGAAAAAATGAAACGTTGCACACTCACAACTTGCCTGTTCGCCTGGTCACAATTAAGCGAGCACTCGGAGGTGCTGTTATCCACACCGGCCAGGAGGCTTCCCCGTGTCGTCTTAATTCACACAGTGACTCGCGAGAAATGCTGTAAAAACAGCTTATCGCTTCTTATCCGTCGTATCGGAGCGGAGCGGCGACGTTATCCACGCGTCGTGAGACCATGAGGAAGGATATAGACGAGCGCGCGCTCCTCCAACGTTTTGAAAGAGGAGACGACAAGAATTGTCAATCTGGCACGCTGCCGTCGCCAGCACCACACTTCAACAACCACGAAAGCAACAAGCACATCACAAATGACGCGCAGTCTCACAGAACGTAGCAGTCGCGTACCGTGAAGCGCCGGTCAGGAGTTTATATCGCCAAATCAGGCATCCGATACAGCTCCTTCGGCTCTTTGCGTTTCGAGTCGATAGTACTCCCGAGAAGGTGAATATTCTTCTACGCCTATGCGTACGGCCTTAAAGGTCGCGCGGTAAGGATAAATACTAGTGTCACCGCTCTCCCGTGACGTTTACAGAGCGCAATTGACGGGTTGGTGGTTCGCCCGACAGCTGTTTTCCTCGTGAAGGCGAGGATCGGTTAATCAAGGAGAGGAGGAGGAAGGGTGGCCCGACAACCGGCAGGACATGTCCTGTACTTCGGGGGTTCCTCTGCACCTTCGGGCAATGCGAGACGTCACAGGAGGAAGAAATGTTGTGTGCTTGACGCCCGGAACGTCGACGCAGTAACGAATGAGCGCGGCAGATTTTTTCTCTCCAATAGCAGCGGCAGGAAAGCCCGCGCCTACATTTCGAAAGCTACAGGATGCAGAGGAGCCGCAGCCCGCAGCCTTGCCGCAGCCGCGCAAGCTGCAGCACGTTAGCGGCTGCGACTTTAACGGCCGCAACGGCTACTTAGAAGTCACAGTTTATGTGGTTTCGGTTCTTTTCTTTAGAGTGTTGGTGGTGTCTACCGGAGAAATCCAGCCAAGTGGCGCACGGACGTACTATGGAAGTGGAGAACAGGATCACAAGGTCAGTTACAAGCAACACAAATTCCATAAATGTTGCAAGCAACGTGGGGTACATGTCATGGTAAGAGACAGTCACATTTCATTAAAGGCGTCTTTCAGGCGCTGGCGCACCTCGCACAAATAATGAAATTTCTGTTGAGATGCAGAAGTGGGGTTCGTTGTGCTAGTTGGTCACACATTTGTAAATGGGAAAAACAATGCAACAGGGGACGAAGCACAAGTGAAGGAACACACAGGGTGAGGGCTCTTAACAACTGAAGCATTTATTGCTTCAACTATAATAACGTAGCGGAAAAGACGCGAATTTTCAAGCCTTATATACTCATCGGTACATGGACAAGCTTCCCGGATTACAATGGTTACAGAGGCTATCGAAAGATTACATATGTGTAATTCGAATTACGCGGCATTATTAGGCCATGCTAATGTAGCTCATCCTTATTAATTGCTTACAGTCCTAGGGACGGTTCGCTTACGCAATGCGTCACACCCTATTGATTGATAGCAAGGCCTCGGCTATCAGACGACTGGTACAGGTTGGTGTACCTTCCTACGTCCTAGGCGTGCGCAGGTTCCCATATTATGGGGGGGGGGGGGGCAAAGTTGTATTGCAGCTCCCCCCCCCCCCCCCCCCCCCCCCCGTATGGTGGAGTCTACAATACATATAAGCTTCACAATGGATGAAATAATGAAATGAGGAGGAGGTAAAACTTTATTCACCAAGAGAATGAGGACGTGCTTCGCAATGGCAGAGGGAAATTCCGCAGTGCAGCGGCCGGAATGAAAGAGTTCTGGTGGCGGGCAGTTCTCGCGTATATCGATCCATGGTTTCAGGTTGAGCCGTCTTTTGTTACAGAGGACAACATTGCTGATTAGGTGTCTTCAAGGGAGGGCCTCACACTCGCCATAGTGCGCGTGTAGACCTTCTCTGTCGGCGAAAGCTAATCATCTAAGACGGGCGCAAGTCTGCCCCAAAAGGTTTTCTGAGGTTAACCCTTGTAAAGCTGGTATTATCAATAGCGAAAAGTATGTCATGGCTTGTTTTTGCAAAGACTAGCACATAGGCGGCGGCTGCAGTAGTTTCTTTCTTGGCACGCTTCCGCGCTTGGTAAGCTTCCCTATAACGGGCTGAACAATTTATGCCGGTGTTTTAGCAGGCAACTTTGTCTTTGCTTGAGATTCGGCAGCCTGTCGTCTAGCTATATCTCATATGACGACACTGACGAGCAAGACACCGGCGAAGGAGCTGTTAAACATTCGCCGTGGTATCGAAGTGGCGAGGTCTCCAAGCGAGCACGCCTTTCCGCATCGGATCACTTGGGCGTATCTTGGAGCGAGGAAGACGCAGGGGACGAAGAGCAGCTTCGGAGCTGGCCCAGAGCGAAGAGTGTTCTCCCCATATCTCTGGCTCGTGCTTCGAGCGATGTGGCTCTCTATCGGCAAAAGCCGGCTGGTCGCACCTTGCGTTGCGCTTTGCGCTCCGGCGGTTCAAGGTCATTGCGGCGCGATGAATGACCTTCCGACATGAGAGTCGTAGAGCTCTCGTTCTGAATTTTCGGTCGAACACGCGGGACTTGCGCCGAGCGACAACGTGCTAACGGCGATATACTTTCGGGGAAAAACGAGGCAAGGGGCGACAAGTCACGAATGCACCTTGCTCCTTGTATAAAGTGTCTGGCCTAATTGTGGAACTGGTTCTGTGTTCCGAAAAGCATGAAGGAAAATATCTGTATCATGGATGGCTATCGAAGTGTCCACCTCCGTATACCAGGACTTTCCTCGCTCCTACTCCGGACAATTAGAATGTAATGCTATGTAATGCCTTGCCTTGTATTATAATTTATACGTATACGTACCTTCACGAACGCACTTGTTCATTAGCGTTTCAGGTACTTGGTCGATGTCTTCGAATTTTCTAAACAGACAGCAGACAAGCATTTCACTGTCGATCGCAACTGCTTTAATAGTCGTTTCCTTCAGTGCAGACCATTACGTTGTCCGTTACCGTAGGCATTCGCACAGACATTCGCAAAGTAGGGGGGTAGGGGCCGGCTTCAGGCAGCGAAGAAGAGGCCATCTGATGTAGCGGATTATCCAATGTAACGTGCGTGTCCAGTGGAAGGTCGGCTCCGACGCAGCGCTGTGTCAAGGTCACGGGAAAAAAGAAAGAGACCACAAAATTAGTGACCAGGCCTCGGCATCTCTTTGTGCCGTCAGTTTACTGTAAACCTGATCAACTGAACGGCTTAGCGATGTTTCAGGTTATACATTCCGCCTTAGCACTACGCCCTAGCGCTGAGAGCGTTGCGGTGAGTTTTTCCATAAAAATATGCTTCCACATTGCTAGCGAACACGCACAAAGGGACGACATAGAAAGATACAGGAACAGCTCTTTCTAGGTCGTCATTCGTGCGTGTTCGCTAGCGATATAGAAGCATACAATCAATACCAACTAGGCCAGCTCAAAAGAGTACTGACAACGATTTTAAGACATCGCAAAAAGGGACATTTTTCGTTTCCCTTGTATGCAGTGTCCAACGCTGGTCCACACACCGGAGTCGGAGAACACGTATAAAATATTTTAATTTTGACTTTGAAGTTTTCGTCGCTGAGCATCTGCAAGCCAGCCCCACTGCATTAACATTATCCCGACGAGTTCAACACAGTTCCTTCCGAGTTTGCGAGTTCTGCGTCCTGCATGCAGCCTAAATCGTAGGAAATCACTGTCCGTGACTGGACGACAATTCCACTCATAGTTGTTTATTGCACCACGAACAGATGGACTGATTTGCCGCTGGTACGTCGCGAGTTTCTGTATCCCCTGACGTCACACTGCTATGAAACGTCATTGAGAAGCCGCCGCCCTCGATATCGAAACAGAAAGTGCCTTTTTAAGGTAGCGGTAATTAAAATATATTGTACGATGCTTCCAGGCATCAGAATACTCGTTTTAGGTTTCTCGACACCACTATTTTTTATTTAGAGCAACATGCCGAAAATTTTTAACATTCGGGTCAGTACTCCTTTAACGCATTAACAAGTTTCCATGGAAGTCACGGCGAAAGAATGTTGCAGTGGCTTAGCTCGGCTATGCCAGGATAACGCAGCGTTGCAAAGGTTCAGCTAGTTATTCCTAGCTTTCCTGATTGTCTATAGGATTAGCTTGATTATCACGCTTACTGCTGCTGCAATGACACACACACGGTATACGTATTATGTGGCACATGCATGTATATTTATTTTGCCAGGCAACTACTCCGTTAAGCAGCATTTGCGCTCGCCTTCTCCATGGCTATACCACACTGGCAAACGCCAGTCAGAGGCGCTATCAAGCGGCTCCAGGGCCCGTATTCTCAAACGATCGCAAAAGTCGATAGTATCGCGTTTGGTGACGTAGAATCTGATGCGTTCAATAACTGAAGAAACCTTGCCTGTGACGTCACTGCTGCACTGACCGTTGGCGTTACGAATGTCTCACAACACAGGAGTGAGTGTACCGTACGAGCGCAGAGCGACCCGAGTGCGGCGTTTTCGAGCGTATGCTGGCTTCTACGCAGTGGCCAGGCTTGGCTGTGGCTACTTGAATATAGGACGAGTTGAAAGTGCTTTCAAATTTTGTGTGCAATCGTTTAATGCACAATATAATATTTAAATGCAACTTTGTGTGAAATGCATTTTCGTTGAGAGTTTAAACACGACGTACTCGGAGAGTCCAGCTGTAGTGTGCCGCCGCAGCGACATCGTCTCAACATCTCAACATGCTGCCGGCGTGCAATAAACCGCGCGAGCAACGCACGGTTCATGTTTCTGGAACGTTCAAACCACGAAAAAACACGGGCTGGAAAAGAACAAGTACTGAAACACCCCAAGGTAATGCTCGCTGAAAGCTTCAGCGTAAACAATGCTGCGCACATCCACCGAGGATTGAATATTAGAATCTACCGTCTATTTCACTGAAATGCTAGACTCCACCACCAACCGACGAAAAGGTGTGTTTGTTTATTCTAGGCAGCGCCGTAGAGCACCGTCACGTCGGCGGAAATAGATGGCGCTCTCGCTTTTCCAGTTTTGCTCAATAGCCAATCAACGCGCACCAAAGGCGATACTTTTGCGATCGTTTGAGAATACGGCTCCAGCGCAGTGTCAGACGGCGACTGCACAGTGAAGGCGAACAGCTGCGCGCGCGCCGGCGCCGATACGTCTGCCAAGACTACGACGTCACTCCTCTGGAAAGCGCAGACCGGCGGGGGCGAGTCGCGCACGGCGGCGGCGGAGTGCGCGGGAGTTGCCGGCTCCGGTGCGTGACATCACTGATCCTCGAGCATGCGCAGCACGGCTCTTACGGATCCGCGCGAAACTGGCTCGGCTAGGCCAGTGTAGCTAACGCTACGAAAATTAAGAACGTGAATTCAGGGGCGTAGCCAAGGGGAGGTTCAACCCCCCCCCCGAAAACTTTCAATTTTGCTTGCGCATATATATACATGTACACATACAAATAAATGCACACACGAACATATTGAACCTCCCCGAAAAAAATTTCTGGCTACGCCTCTGGCATATTCGTCTTGACATGCACACGCTCCGTTACACGCGTCCTTAGAGGAGTTGATAAGGCAGCAGTTCAAGTATGAGACCGGAAAATCCAGTGTGTGTTTCGACACAGATGAAATCGAGGCGTGCACGTACAGCAAGGACAGTCAAGTGAACAGGTTCACCTTTGGTTCATTAAAGTAAAAAAAAAAAAACAAAGGTGGCGAGCAAGGCAAATATGTCATCACCACCGGCCATCTAAAAACAATGAGAAAAGCAAACATTGGCAGTTCGTAAATACTTATCAGTGTGCGATATAGTACTCAATAAGAATCAGTACACAAAACCAAACGCAGCACGTGCCTGAGTCTATTAAATGGTTACAAGTTATTACGAGAAACACGTTATCCGAAAGACGCGGGTTCCATGCCGCCCGCGACGTTACCATTTTGATGGAGGCGAAATGCTTGAGGCCCGTGGTAAAGTTGAGGCCGTCACATTAAGTTTAGACTAATTCGGGGAGAGGCAGGGCAGTGTGGGAGGCTGGTTGATGTCATCGCCGAAGGGGATTCTTCTCCGAGGGTGCGGGGGCGGATAGATGGTCGAAATTTCCGGAGTCTTCCACTACTGATGATGAAATGAACTTTATTTGGTCCTGGAGAACCCCGATCAGACAACTCCCGAAGGGGGTCCGCCGCAGTTGCTGGCCGCGCCCACGCCGGTACTGGAAGACCGTGACCCTCCACCCGTTCGCAGGCCTCCTGGACTACCGCAGCTGGACTGAGAGCTCGCGGCTTTTTAAGAGCCCTCTCCCAGTCCTCTTCTGTGCTGAACTTTGCGCTAAGTAACGCCGGGCACTGCCAGAGCATATGAGCGAGTGTGCAATTATCCGCCCCACAGCTAGGGCATCCTGGATTTGCTAAACGTGCTGCGAGACGGGAAGGAACCTGCCTGCAGCATCCGGAGGACCGACGACTGCGGCCTAGTAAGCTTGGAATGCGGGAGGGGGTATCGCCGCCTTGACAGAAATTATATTGAGGCTTCAAGAAAAACATAAAATAAATGCCTCATTTGATAGTGCGAAGTAACTTCGTTGAAGGTGCCAAGTGGATCCCTGAAGCTCTCCGTGAAGCCGCCTCCGGACCCGCCCGGACCGCCGCGGCACGCGATTTCTCGCGCACGGTTATGGGCAAGTTCGTTGACGTTGGGAACTGTTGGATGAACCCCTGAGTCCATGTGGGCCGGGAACCAGGTAATTGTGTGAAAGCCTCCTACACCCCTCGAACTGAGAATAGCGGCAGCCTCTCTTGAGACCACACCCGAAGCGAAGGCCCTGAGGGCAGCCCTAGAGTCGGTGAATATCTCAGGACGCGAAGGGTCCTTCATACCTAGAGCTATCGCTACATGCTCTGCTACGGAGGCAGACACCTTCCTAACGGAAGCCGAGTTGAGTACGCGACCGCGATGATCAACAACCACGGCCGCAAAGCTGCCCGAGCGGCCATACTGCGCCGCATCGACGAAAGCCACCTTTCCCGGGGATTTAGCCACGAAGTGAAGTAGAGACTTGGCCCGTGCCGTTCGCCGGCCAACATTGTACTGCGGATGGACATTACTCGGGAAGGGTTCCACCTCGTATGTACCCTTCATTGTTTGCGATAAAAATATCTTCTGTTCAGCACTGCCCGTGTGATGACATCCAAGGGACTGTAGGAGACGCTGCCCAGCCTTGGTAGAGGAGAGCCGCGCGACCTGAGCTAGTTGCTGTGCCTCAATCACCTCCGAGATGGTGTTGTGCATGCCCAGGCTCATGAGCCTGTCCGTGCCGGTACTCATGGGGAGTCCTAGCACCCTTTTATTATTTTTCCGCATTAAATGTCGAGTTTATCCTCCTCACGTTTAGACCAACTTAGAGATGATGCGACGTAATTAATATGGCTCATGAGGAACGCGTGGTAGAGCCGAAGCAGATTACTTCCTTCAACCCTCCCCTGCGGTTTGAACCCGTAAAATAAGCCGAATCATGTTCTCCGTCTTGGAGGTGATGCGGGCCAAAACCTGTGTGTTTCTGTTTGACATTTTGACCGCACAAAAAGACGAGGACAGAGGGAGGTACGACGACACGGGCGGAATTCGGTAATGTCAAACAGTAAGCACCAACTAGGCCAAACGCAAGTTCTGTGTGTTTCTGCCGTTGCATTCAAGAAGGAAGCTGATACCCGAATGCAGTTCACTGGGAATCGCTTGCCATCCCTTGTGGTTAGTAATCTGTACCTGATCAAACGGTGAGTGGGGCCTCCTCCCACGCCGAACAGGTCTGTAGAGAAGCAATTCCGATTTGGAGGGAAAGCCGAAGCCCCGTACCTCCAGAAAACAGTGCCGACTGGAGCGCTTCCTCCACCTCAGCATCCGAGCCTCCCATGCGCCAGACAGTAATGTCGTCGGCATATAGGGCGTGGTTTGTATGGGCTACAGTGGAAAGACGCTCCGAGAGGCCTTTCATGGCTATGTTGCACAACAGAGGTGAAATGACCGCTCCCTGCGGCGTGTCCCTCGCACCCAGGGTGAAGGTTCCCGATTTGACTGCCCAATCTTTATGGTTGCTTTGCGGTCCCTGAGGAAGGCGCGAACATAGGCGTGGAACCTTGGTCCCATCCCCATGCTCTCGACCGCGTCCAGGATGAACTTATGTGAAATAGTATCAAACGCTTTGGCGAGAATCTAGGGCCAATATTCCCCGAACATCCAGGGTTTGTCGGTCGATAATTTGCCTCTTAATCAGGAGCATCACATCCTGGGTGGACAGACCCGGCCGAAGCCTACCATGTTGTGTGGAAAGAGCTCTTTATCGTCGACATATCGAGAGAGACCCTGTTGTGTACCGCATGCTCCATCACTTTCCCTACGCAAGATGTAGATGGGGACGTAGGTTCTCCTGGCGAGTGCCTTGCCCGGCTTGGGAATGAGTACCACCGAGGCGGTCTTCCAGGCCACCGGCACTCGGCCTTCTGCCCAGAGGAGATTGACCTCCTCGGTTAACTTATCGATGGACTTATCGAGATTACGCAGCAGCCTGTTCGTAATTCCGTCAGGACCCGGGGCTGAGCGACCATTAAGCGCATGAAGCACCTCTTCGATCTCAAGTTTCGTAAAGGGCGAGTCGATTTCTTCCAGCGGCCCTCCCGGTAGTCCGGTAATCCGAGTTCCCGGAGGGGCCAATAGGAAGGTATCGTTCTGCCAATTCCTTCAGTACAGTCGTGTCATCGACTCCACTGCTCCTCTATGCTTGGATATCGGCCAATTGCCAACCTCTGATTACTTTTCGAGTTAGTTTCATTGAGGAGTACCTTCAAGAAGTTCCATTTGCCTCCTGTGCGCATCTGCCCGTCTACTTTTGAGCAAATTTCATTCCACTGCTGCCTAGATAAGCTGACTGTATCCTCGATTTCTTTATTGAGGAGTGCTATGCGTACGCGCCTCCTATGAGCTTCTGTGTGCGCCATCTCTTAACCAGCGATTTTTTAGCCTCCAACAAATGCGCAAGACGCGAGTCCATTGCATCCACCTGTAGGTTAGTCTGGACCGTCTTGGTTGCGAGGAGCGCATCCTCCGCTAATCGCGAGAAGAGTTCCTCCAACGTGTCATATTGGGCCTGATCAGCCTTGCGGCGCTTTCTAAACTCGTCCCAGTCCGTCACCTTGTACTCCTTATGTGGAGCCACCCCAGAAACAAAAATTATCAAATAAGGAACTGACGTCCCCAGCAGAAATCGAGACGTCAATTGGTGAACGCAATGTTTCTGTTGTACCACCGTCAAGAAGTCAAGAACAGTTGGACCCATATTCAAGAATTTACAGTATTAGTTTCTGATGCGGCAATCTGATCTTTTATCCAGACCACTTGTCATTTAACGCGGATACACTTCATTGTTGCCAGGCTATGAAAGCCTGACCATCGTTGTTGCCTGTAAAATTGAAGTTGCGCTGCTAAGCACCTGGACCAAGGACCGATTCGCGGCATGGAGGAAGCATGCACAATGCGATATAATAAATAAAGAAAAAAAGTACGTCAGGCACGCAGACGCCACGCTTCGCTGGCCCCCATTTTCCCAACAGGGCAATTGATTCCGAGTTTTGGATTAGTCTCAAGAAAGTTCTACGTCTATACCAGGTGTCGGCAGCCTTTTGAGGCGAAGGGCCGAGTTGCATGAAGCTGACACGGCGGCGGCCGGACAGCAAACAGGAGAGGGAGGGGGGCGTTCCAAGCAGAGACAAAATATTCGGCGAATGAACATTATTGTAAAAATTGAAGTAGAGATATGTGTATTTTCAATTTTCAGCATGCATGTCAAGGGGTTGCCATTTCCTTGTGACCTTCAGATAGAAAGTTACAAAAGCAGGGGTCTGACGTCGTGCGGGGGCGCATAAGACTTACCCGCAGGAGCAGGTGCGACCCTGGTCTGTACCATTTTCAATCAAGTGATTTACGTATCATTAATTTCACTCGTGTCCCTTTACAAGAAAACTCCGTGATGAATGGGCATGCTACGGATTAACATTCATCGTAGAAACGACCAACTGGCGTCTCATTTTGCAGAACTATTTGTTCTTTTTAGGAGCGAGCCATACAGAAGAAACATAACAGGGACTTTTAGCTTGTACGTATACTTCTTTACGTACGTGTTACGAATACCGAATGAATCTGCGCGTGCGCGAACCTGTACAGAACGTAAGCTGCTCGCCGGATGGATGATGGATGGATGCTATGAGCGTCCCCTTTGTAACGGGGCGGTGACATGTCTGCCACCAGGCTCGGGGAAAAAAAAAAAAAAAGGCTTCCTGTTCATGTTGGCCTAATATATCTACATTGAAAATTAGTTATTATACCAAAAAATACAAATTCACGGTCTATCTCTCGCGCTCTTAAGAAGAATGACCTTATTATTCCCCATTATTTATTTGTCTTATCTCTACTTTTCTGCCACCAATACTCTAACCGTCTCTACTTATTTCTATCGCGGACTGTTCAGCTTCCATGTTGTCCCTAAAACCCAAGGCTTAATGTAGACTCGTGCCCACACGTAACCGGGTGAATATCGCCACATTCAATCAGTACATGTCCATCGTTCCTAGTTCCCCAGCAGCATGTACATTGTTCTTCTTCGTACTATCTCGCTTTAAACTACGCGTTCTAAGGCAGCCGACCTTGCTTCAAACAGTAAAGCGCTTCCCCTTGAATTATCATAAAACCTTCCCTCCTTATTTCCTTTTTTCCCTTTCGGTAGTTACTCAGAGCCGGCTTCTTTTCCATCGCTGCCATCCAATAAGTCCTTCCGCCTCTCTGACCTTCGCTAATGCTCCTTGTTGCCATATCGCCCGCACTGCTAGCCGTATATACTGGGTGAGCCTCCTAGTCTTTTTCTCCATGCGTGTCAACACTTTTTCTATAGAAATACCTGAAAAACCTTCTCTGCCCATCTAGCTTCCTCATTTCCTCAGCCTCTCTTCGAATCATAGGCTTACGTTACTGCCCTATCTCGCAAATCCACCTTCGTTCGGTGGCTACTCGCGATATCCGCTTGCGGAGACCCAGCCGCCGTGTCAAAATAAGGCGAACGTGCGAGCTTGACACGGTTTGAGACGTCGCAAAAGGAACTTTGTTTCCTTGGTATGCGGTGTCAAACGCTGTCCACACACCGGTGTCGGAGAACGCGTATAAATATTTAAATTTGACTTGAAGTTTTCGTCGCTGAGCCTATTGCAGGCCAGCCCACTGCAATGGACATTATCCCGAACGAGTCAAGACAGTTTTTCCGAGTTTGCGAGTTCTGCGTCTGCATGCAGCCTAAATCGCAGAAATCGCTGTCAGGGTCACTGGACGGACACTCACTCATCGTTGTTTATGTGCACACGAGCAGATGACGGATTTGCTGCTGGTACGTCGCGAGTTTCTGTATCCCCGTGACGTCATACTGACATGAAACGTCACTGAGAAGCCGCATCTCGATATCGAAACGAAAGTGTCTTTTTAAGGTAGCGGTAATTAAAATAATACGATGCATTCCAGGCACACAATACTCGTTTTAGGTTTCTCGACACCAGTATTTTTATTAGAGCAACAATCTGAAATATTTAAAATTCGTGTCAGCCTCCTTTAAGATCACCTTGTTCCAGGGTTACCGAGGCTAGAGCGACCAGAATACCGAATCCGAACGTGAGAAACAAAGCCACTGACAGGCTGACAGGTGGCGCCATTAGCGGGCCAAGGTGAAACCAGGAAGCATAAAATTGTTATTGCAGAAACATCGGGCGTCTACTTCAAATGTAAATGAATTGCAGCGGCATAATTACGAGTGAGTTGCCTTTGTAATCATTTTCCCCTCAAAAACAACTAAGCAAAAACAAACGTGTCCATGACTGTGGTGCACGAAGCGTCACAAGATGTCGACATTATCGTCCGGTAACCCGGTATTGCTACACCCCTTTGCGTATACCGGAATATGCCCACGCTAAAAACCTCTCTTATGATTTTGCCGCAGTGGCAATTCAATATTATCTAATTAAATGTAGTTTAAATGCGTTATAATCACCATTAGGGTTGCGCAATGTAGAGGCACACATTTACGTACGTAAGAATCTTCTTTGTCCGTGTGTCTTCCCGCGCTATGCTACTAGCCTGTTCAAGATGAACCAACAAGCCCTATCGGTACCTAGTAAGTAAACGTTTACATATGGCGAGATAAAACTTGTTCTAACAGCTTTTCGGTAACACGGTATTCCGGTAACACGGTAACGTTAAAAAAGTATACGTACAAACTAAAAGTCCCTAATAACATTAACGCGCGAGAGCGTTAAAGAGCTCATTTCGCGGAAATTCCGGCGTCGGCGTCCTCGTCGTTGGTTGGGAGCGAAACGTCGGCGTTGTCCTTGAGCGATAATTTGGAAGAGATGCAAATAAACCGTATATGTATATCAATAAAGAATTATCAAATCATGAATGGTAGTCTACCACTATCCCTCAAGAGGAAGGTATATAACAGCTGCATCTTACCGGTACTTACCTACGGAGCAGAACCTGGAGACTTACAAAGAAGGTTCAACTTAAACTGAAGACGACACAGCGAGCGATGGAACGGAAAATGATAGGTGTAACCTTAAGAGACAGGAAGTGAGCAGAGTTGGTGAGGGAAAAAAACGGGGGTTAAGGATATCATAGTTGAAATCAAGAAGAAGAAATGGATATGGGCCGGGCAACGTAGCACGTCGGCAGTATAACGTGGTCATAAGGGTAACTGAATGGATTCCAAGAGATGGCAAACACGTAAGGGGGAGACAGAAAATAGGTGGGTAGATGAGATTAAGAAGTTTGTAGGTATAAGGTATAACGTGGCAGCAGAAAGCACAGGACCGGGTTGATTGGCAGGAACATGGGAGGCGCGCCCCGCCGGCCGCAGGATGAGGCCTTTGCCTGCAGTGGGCGTAGACAGGCTGATGATGATAATGAGATATATATATATATATATATATATATATATATATATATATATATATATTGTGAAAGACTTCGTACTACAATATAGGAAACAAATATTTATTTTACCCTGACAGTTTCGGCTGGAGGACCAGCCTTCTTCAAAGGATGTAAGTGAAATGAATCGGCCATTGCCGAACCGCTGCACAAGGGCCGCCCACCCAGTTTGGGGGCCAGACATACTTTCAAAAAAAGAGAGAGAGAAAGGGAAGCGAGAACTCACGAAGGAAGCAACAGTGACAAAACGAGGAGGGAAAGAACAGCGGCAGGAGAGGCGGCGGGCTATGCCCGTCTTATCTTCGTACGGTAGATAAGAAGCGGCGTGAGCAAGTGGAAAAGACAAATGTCGCTTGTACACATCACACACGCGCCGTACAAGTTCAGATGGCTCGGCGGTTGGCCTGCGGCGCCGGGCCGTGTACACACATACGACCCGCTCCAGCTGTGGGAAGACTCTGGCCTAGAGCACTGCACGGGCCCGGGCCGGCCCGAAAGCCCGGGCCCGGCCCGGCCGCGGGCCGGGCCGGGCCGTCCGAAGCGTTTTCCGGCGGGCCCGGGCTGGGCTCGGGTTTGAAAGTGCGGGCCCGGGCCGGGCCCGGGCTTGAAGCCGCGGGCCTGGGCCGGGCCCGGGCTTGAGGCTGCGGGCCGGGCCGGACTCGGACCAGCTCATTAAAAGGCGTAAGTCGGGCCTTCGAGCACACGCGAACGTTATGCATTGCATGGTCTAAGGTATACTGTGCCAAGCTGAAGTGACACGTACAAAAAGCTGGCTCTTAGTAAAGCTTAGCAATAAAAATAGAAAAACAGTTGAAGTGCTATTTTTTTCACCAGTATAGATATAGATTGGCACTGTATATTTTCACTAACGTTTCGTCTGCTGGACCGGACTATGTCAAAGTAACAAGTACATCATTGTGGGTTTTCTTATAAACACGCCAGATCACGTATATATATATATATTATATATATATATATATATATATTATATATATATATTAACAGCACTAACAATGGGCCAGATCACGGTTGTTCCCATGGGAGGAATAAGATTTCGGTTTATTCTAGGTTGACACATACGGTACATTTCATTTATATTCCTTGGTATTACGTGCCAAAACCACGATATGATTACGAGGCACGCCGTAGTGCCACCGGATCAATTTCGACCACCTCGAGTTCTCTAACGTGCGCCTAAATATAAGTATCTACACAGGTGTTCTTGCACTTCGCCCCCATCAAATTGCGGCCGCCGTGGCCGCGGGAATCGCACCCGTGTCCTAGGACTTAACAGCGAAACAGCTTAACCGCTGAGCTACCACCGCGGGCAAAGCAACATTTCGATGCATGTACACACCGGATTTTCCGTCCGATCGCCCGCTAGAAAGCGCACGGCATCATTAATAATCATCAACAACTAATATCCTCTAGCGGGCCCGGGTCGGGCCTGGTCATGAACAAGCGCGCCCTGAATAAGTTTAGTAATGACGCACGGGCCCGGGCCGGGCCGGGCTTGGAACCGCGGGCCGGGGCCGGGCTCGGGCTGCATAAAGGGCCGTAAAATCCGGGCCGTAAAATCCGGCCCGTGCAGTGCTCTACTCTGGCCACGATACAAGGCTAAATGTGCGCCCCCCCCCCTTCCTTTTCGGGAAAAAAAAAAAATGAGTGGAGCCGGCTGATACATGTGGTGCCGACTGGGTCTGTTTTCACGCGCTCGATCGTTTCCTTAGCGTCCCGTGCGTCTGGACTAACGTGTGTGTAAATAAATACATTAATTAATTAATTCCCTTTCTGGGCGCTACGATTGGTCACGGAGGCACGTCAATCGCCCAGGGCTCTCGTTGATTCCGTGGGAGAGTGATTTGAATTTGTTTATGAAATATGACTCCCGCTGTTCGCGCTCCCGTGTTCTGGAAGCCGGATTGTAGAAGTGTAACACTTATGTGTTCAAAAGAGTGACCAGGCAGACTAATGTGTTTGGAAAACGGCAAATTAGGGAGGCCTTTCACGTGTGCCCTGTGGTTGTTAAAACGTAAACGGAACGCGGTTTCTGTCTGTCCAACATATTCCTGCTTACACACTTCACAGCGAATTTTGTATACCACATTGCACGAGTCGCAATTAAGGTCGTCTTTAATTTTATACTCAAAGTCCGAATAGGAGGCTTCGGCCGTATTTGTGGTCACCATGTGTTTGCACACCCTGCAGCGAGGTTTCCCGCATGGTCTACAGCCCTGATGGTGGTCGGATTTGTGTGTTTTCGCCCTGACCAGGAAGTCTCTCAGGTTTTTATTTCTTCGGTAAACCACCTTGGGTGGGGTTTGAAATACGGTAGAGAGTCGACTACTCTGTTGAAGTATGTTGAAGTGGCGGCTTAATATAGAGTTTACGCGAGGGGCTGCGGCGGAGTACGTGAGAACTAAATTTGCCCCTGACATTCTATCTTTATTTCCGTCCCTTTCTTCCATTGTGACCACTCGGTCCAGGGAGCGAGCGCGCTCAATTGCATTGTCAATAATTTTTTCGGGGTACTTTTGACGCAGGAATGCTGTTCTCAGTTCCTGTGCGTGGGTGTCAAATTGTGTAATTTCAGAGCAAATTCTTCTGTATCTGTAGGCTTGAGAGTAGGGGACACCTGTTTTGCAGTGGCGGGGGTGACTACTGTGGAAATGCAGATATTGTTGGCGGTCAGTTGGTTTTTTATATAGGGAGGTGGAGATTCTGGTGCCATTGACCGATACAGTGAGATCCAGGAAATGAACACTCTCCTGCGAGTACGTGTGTGTAAATGTTATCGAAGGGTGCAGGGAGTTGAAATCAGAGATGAATTTTGAAAGGCTATGCTCACCATCAGCCCACACGAAGAATATATCATCAAGAAAACGTCGGTAGAATATAGGTTTTGATGGAGAACTTTCGAGTAAAGGAATCCCTAAAGATGCCATGAAAATATTTGCATAGTTCGGGGCCATTTTGGTTCCCATGGCAGTTCCGTTGACTTGTAGGTAATGTTTGCGGTCGAATTCAAAGTGATTATGTTTGAGTACAAGATTTAGGAGCACCTCTAAAGCACTTTCATCGCACTCACTTGTCGATTTACTTTTTTCGTAGGCTGCGATTGTGGCGGCGATTCCTTCGGTGTGGGGAATGTTGGTGTACAGCGATGAGACATCCATGGTGACCAAATAGCTTCCTAGCGGTACAACAAGATTTGAGACTTCTCGAAGGAAGTGGCTGGTATCTTTGACATATGATGGAAATGTTTCTGGGATGTGCCTAATGAGAGAGTCGATGAAACTAGAGATTTTTTCAGTAGCGGTGCCATTGCTAGAAACTATAGGTCGGCCGGGATTGTTAATCTTGTGGATTTTAGGCAGCAAATAGAAGCGGCCAGGAGAGAGTTGCCCGGTGACATCATTTTAAGCATAGGATGCGTTATCTTACCGCTTTTGCGTAATGAGGTTAATGAAGCCTTAATTTCCCTGTTATGTTCCTCTGTGGGATCACAAGGGAGTTCTTTGTAAAAATTTTGATATGCCAGTTGGCGAAGCCCTTCCTTTATGTAGTCAGTTCTGTCGAGCACAACCACAGCGCCACCCTTATCGGCCGGTTTCACAATAATGCTCTGGCTGTCACTTAAGCTGCGTAAAGCCTCCCGTTCCTCCCTGGACAGATTGTTGCGAATGGGTCGGTGTTTTTGATATCCCTTGATTATATCTCCCTGTACGGCTGAAGTGTACATGTCCAAATATTTGTCCCGTTGCTCGCTTGAGGTCCATGATTTATCGGAAAATTGATTTGCTTGTGTGCTGCTTCGGTCAAAAATATTCTTTTAGGCGCAATGTTCTGGCAAAGTTGTCCAACCTTGGTACAGCTGAAATTCGCAATTCTTCCAGAGGCGGGGCAGAAGGTCAGACCTTTTGATAGCAGCTTTATTTGCGCAGGTGTCAAAGGTTCACTAGACAGGTTAACGACATTGGTGACATCAGTGTTGTCCTGAGGAGATTTACGGGAGGTTTCCGTTTGATTTGTTTGATTTATATACTTTGTAGGAGGATCACTGGCGGGACTGTTCCATGCCGGCCACGCGCCGTCACGCTTCAATTTCCTTTCCTTTTTGCCCTGAATCGTACATCGCTTTTGCTCTTCGTATTTGACAAGCTCTTCAGTTTCTAACTGCGTCAAACTCGAGTGATTTAGCCGCGCCTGTTCTTTCTTCCTAAGCTCTGCCGCCCTACGTGTGCTGTGCTCTATTACGACCCGCGTAAGCTTGAGAGATGCATCTTTTAAGATATTGCTCCACTGCTCCTGTTCATTTTTGTCAAAGGTACTCATTGCAGGTTGTAGTTGAACTCTTAGACCCTTTGGTGTGAAGCCCGATGAGATATAGGTTTGTAGGTTTGAAGCATGCATTTGAAACCTCACGCGCTTATCAATTGTCTTCCTTAAGGCCATAAATTCGCGAGACCAACATGTGCTGGAGCGGGCCGTACCTGATGTGTTGGTCAGTCAGTCCCTGCGTGGGGAGGCAATGCCACCGGCAGCCGCCGCGTGGCCCCGAGTTGTGTCGTAGGGGCTATTGCTCCTAGGGCCATGCGGGGCCCCCGTCGGTGCTCGTTGCGATGGTCGTCGGCTGCAGGTCCCGTTTGCTTCGTGGATGTTGGGGAAATCGCCACGGGACGGGAGATGTTGATTCGGAGGACTAGGGAGACCCAAGGGCGCATGATCCAGCCAGGTTGGCGGCGACCTCGCCGCGTTTCGCAAAAGCAGGCACCTCAGGTGGCTAGCGATGAGGGCAACACCTTCAAAACTCGGATGGACACCATCGGCTGCAAGTACCCGGCCAGGAGGAAACGATTCCAAGGCGTGGTCGATGAAAAATAACTTGCTACTTCGACGACAGTGCGCTCGAAGCAGGTGGTTGAAGCGGCCTGCTTCCCTGTTGAAGCGTATGACGGAGGGCCGGTTGAAGCATGCGCGACGGCGGTCTGGGGCCCTAGGCAGCACCAAGGTGGCCATAATTTTCATTATTTCCGGTCGGAGTTCCATGATTCCCGTCACCATGTCCGTGTACTTTTGGAAAACGACCGCGGCTGGTGAGGATCCAATGTCGTTGGTGCCCACGTGTAACACCAAAGTAGTCACCGCACGTGGAATGAAGTCCAGCAGTGAAATGGTTTCTTGCACCGACAGTCCACACTGAGACACGAAGATTGGCGTATTCGTTCGGTGAGGGTCGAAATGGTTGAAGAGGTACTTTGATTGGGAGTCGCCGATGATGGCTGAAGTTGAGGCATGATGCGGGAATTTCCAAGTTAATGTTTCCTTGCAGCACTTGCAGTAGCCATGAGTATAAAAGGATAACGAGAACTTCTTCTGGCTACTATAATAAAAATTATGAAAGACTTCGTACTACAATATAAGGCAACAAATATTTATTTTTACCCTGACAGTTTCGGCTGGAGGACCAGCCTTCTTCAAAGGATGTAAGTGAAATGAATCGGCCATTGCCGAACCCGCTGCACAAGGGCCGCCCACCCAGTTTGGGGGCCAGACAATACTTTCAAAAAAGAGAGAGAGAGAAAAGGGGAAGCGAGAACTCACGAAGGAAGCAACAGTGACAAAACGAGGGAGGGAAAGAACAGCGGCAGGAGAGGCGGCGGGCTATGCCCGTCTTATCTTCGTACGGTAGATAAGAAGCTATATCAGGGCTGGGCAGAGATACTCGGAAAAGTGTTCCGGAATACAGTACAGGAATACAAATACAGTTACTGAAATACATTTATTTCGGGGATGCCATTACTTCGAAGAAGACATTTATTAAGTGCAGCATAATACTGTGAATAATGTGGTAGCGTATTGAAACTTGCAAGTAAACCATATCGCCCGAATCACTAACGAACATCGGTATATTGAGAGAAAGCATACATTTATTTAACACTGAAGATCTGCTTGCTGAAAAGGTTGTTCTGTTCACTGCACTCAGGCAGCATCAGCTTGTCAGTCTATCTGCTAGACAACGTCGGTTTGGCTCAACACAAGACCTCGCGAACTCGCGAAATTGGCTGACCGCCGAAAAAAAATTACTGGTGCTGCACCAGCCCTTGAGCGACTAGCGACTTTGTCGGCAAGACTGACAATATTGCCTCCGCGTTTGTGCCATTAGCGGCGTCGGGCGCTTTAACACTGGGCCATTCTGTGCGTGTAGGGAACCCTTCGCCACCCTTTCTGTGTCGCCGACCAGGTGGCGCGCATTTTCCGTTGCTTAGCACAAAAAAGTGTCCCTTTCCACTTTGCAAACAGTGTGATCATTTTCGACAAAAAGTAACGAAATACGAAGAAAACTTGTGTTTCTTCGTATTTCAGTGTGGTCGTGATTTCCGCAAGAAAAAGTTACGAGATACCCGCGGCCAACGAAGTATCGCGATATAATCGATACATCGTAGAAGATTTTACTACTGAAATACAGATACATTTTTCAAATGTATCTCGATACAGAAGTACAGATACTCAATAGTATCTCTAAAATACTATCGCGATACTGCCCAGCTTTGGGTCAGGAAACAAACGGGGGTTAAGATATCGATATCATAGTTGAAATCAAGAAGAAGAAATGGATATGGGCCGGGCACGTAGAACGTCGGCAGGATCATTAAGGGTAACTGACTGGATTCCAAGAGATGGCAAAACGCGTGAGGGGGAGACAGAAAATTAGGCGGGAGGATGAGATTAAGAAGTTTGTAGGTATAACGTGGCAGCAGAAAGCACAGGACCGGGTTGATTGGCGGAATATGGGAGAGGCCTTTGCCCTGCAGTGGGCGTATACGGGCTGATGATGATGATGATGAAGTATATTTGGATTGATTGGAAATCGAACTCGGGCCTTCTGCAGGGTCGGCAGGTGTTCCACCACATAGACAGGCCAGTGCTTGAAACGTCTCGTAATAAAGCCCTATACAAATGTCATGTATTATGATGATCAAAAAAAAGAAAAAAACGGCAGGAAGTGGAAGATGGAAGCTTGCGAAGAAAAAAAATCCGTAAACAGGGAATGGGTGCTCGAGCCGACGTTTCGACAAGTGGACTTGTCTTCTTCAAGGCTGGAACTGAGTTCCAGCCCTGAAGAAGACAAGTCCACTTGTCGAAACGTCGGCTCGAACATCCACGCGCTGTTTACGGATTTTTTTTCAATGTAGTATGACGAGTCTCTTTAAGCCTGTAATTATGCGTGGCAGAAACGCAGAATCGCACCAGGGCCTCAAAGCATGTCAATAGCGCAATGAGTGGCTTGCGTAAAGGCACACTCATTACAAAAGCGCGCAGACATAATTAATCAACACTATCAGCAACAACAAAGATTGCAGCTGAGCAGGCACGTGAGTTGCCTTACGCACGCGTAGCGGTTACTTCGCCAATTCGCAAAAGGAGGAATTGTGGAGTAGTGGGCACTTCGCAACTGTACTTGCAGTATATAGGCGTTCTAGGATAGTTTGAAACGGCCAATGTTACGCACACAGACGTTCCTCCATGCGGCATGGTTGAGTTGTCCACCGAGATGCGAAACCTCGCTAGCGATTGAGAAGGCGATGCGAACGGACCCCGATTACGGTATTGCGTTCTACTCTCGAAGGAGGAGCTCAAGCGTCCGCCAAGATTTTTTTTTTTTGTGTGTGATTATGTGTGCTCGCGCGGCAGACACATAGCCTGTGCCCACTATCTGCAATAACAAATTTTACTTTGGGACAAGCCCGAGAGCAAACCCTGACACTCACCTGCACCTGCGTGAACCTTCTGTCCACCTCATCTATGGGTAGACCCAGGATCTCCTGCACACAAAATTACATTGCAAGCTTGCGGTCAGGGATGACGTAACGTTCGCTTGAGAACTTATGAGATGCAATCACATTGGCGAACGCATAATGAAGATATATATGCCCATATATTTGAAGAAGAAACATAAGGCTACATGTTGTCGCGGCTCACCGAGGGGACGGGCTTTATTGAGGCGAAAGCCTTAGATGCCTCATCAAACGCGAAAATTGACCGGCGTCCCGCGTCGGCGTGCCCCATCGGCGGCCTCAGCACGAGTGGCGAAAAAGATCACCACCACGTGATGACGTCACCATGACGTCACAAATCGCCAAAATATTCGGCGTCATTATGACGTCATCGTGACGGCACAGTGACGTCACGTGACGCAACGCCACACGATGACGTCGTCGCATGAGATCGTAGCTTGGTGAAAGGTGAGCCGATCACGAAGGCTGTGCAAAACCAGGTCGGCGATGACACAGGCGAAGTAATCATCGCGCCTCCGGAAACCTCGCTTTGGCGCCGTTTGCCTTATTTACACAGCCCACGCGGCGGCTGCCAAGCCTAGCTTGATAATTACTTTAGTAAAACTTGTTGTTGTTGGGCTAGTTGGTGCATGTTACAAGAAATAGTTGCGAGTTGACGCTCTTTCCTTTCTCCTTTTCCTCTGGGTGGTTGGCGTTGTCGAATTTTCTGGTAGCTTGATTACGCGCTGTTCGTGCGTGAATTGTAGCGCCGCTAAACAGGCGAGATAGTGCAAGGGCACTGTAATTCAATCTTAACGATGGGTATCAACAGGATTAGAAGTACGATAACATTCAAAATAATAGAAATACTGACTCCTAAAGCTGTATACGCGGACTCCCAGCCGACTACGTTCTAATTAGAACATAGGCGCGCTGCTTAACGCCACAGCGTTAAAGAGCTTGTTTCGCAGAAATTCCGGTCTCGGTGGTATCGTCGGTGGTGTCGCCGTCGGCGTCTTTGGTTGTGAGCGAAAATTCGCTTTCCTTACGGCACAGCGTAGGTCTCCACCGAGAAGCGAAGGTTAGCTATGGATTGAGAAGGCGATAGCATGTGCTTGCGCGCGCTTGTGCATCTGTGTCCGGGCGCGCGTATATGTGCACATGTGTGTGTGTGCGCGTACACACACACATGTGCACATATACGCGCGCCCGGACACACACACACACACACACACACACACACACACACACACACACCACACACACACACACCACACACACACACACACACACACACACACACCACACACACACACACACACACACACACACACACACACACACACACACACACACACACACACACACGAATATTCCGAATCCAAAGAGTCTCTTCTTCTCATTCTTTTTTTTTTTTTTGAAGCTTAAACAATCGGACTCCCTCATAGCAACGATTTCAGCAAACAAGCGCGCAACAACAACCAATTCACGCAACCAGTTCACGCATGAAAACCAGGATGAATATACAAGCGCTGCGTGCGCTGCTCAGATGTGGTGTAAATATGGCGGCTCGTTTCCGCCGCTCCGCGCGGCTCTGCCGCGCTTGGCAGGGATATCGGTTGCACGGCACGAAAACTGGGTGGCGCCGGGGCGGGGCGCGGAGAGATGAAAGAATCGCCAATCTCGCCCGAAGGGTATGTATGGCTTTGGGGACACTAGAGTTACTGTATTGGCTACCTTTAGGTACCTTAAGGTAGGATATACTGTAACTCTAGGGGACACATGCAAGCGGCGCCATCTCTCAGGGGTCGGCTCTAACCAAGCATCTGGGGTCGCGCTAATACGCTTACCCCATGTACCACTGCCCACTGATATTCAAATACATACGCAAGAACATGTGCACAGATACAAACAAAGGCATAAATGCGCAATGTTAGCCTAATTTAAAGTGCGGCCAATTTCGTAACTACGCCAATACAGTTCGTTTCGTTTCCACGTTTTATATATATAATATAGTATCTTACAAGACTCCAAAACATCCACTTGGGGCCATCCTACGCTACTAAGTGATGGTGTGTCATATCATTCCGCTCGTTGTTACACATAAAAGAGGGTTCGGTCAATTATATCTCGATCATATCCGCCCACAAGCAAAAGAAAAGAAAGACACACGCATGGACGCTCTAATCTGGCGCGACGCGGTTGGATCAACGTATAGCTTACCGGAAAATATGAAGCCATGAAAAGTGTGTAAGCCCTTCCGCATTTCATGATGTTTGATTGTATCTTCTCCTGTACTGAAAGAAATTCATTTAGACTTCAGTAGAAGAAGACATCAAAAGTCAGTTACTTCGTATTCGGGCTCAGCATACTGGGGCGCCAACTACCGTGGATGGTCACATTCGCGATGTTGCACTGTCCCCACTATGGATAACACAAGGTCAAGCACGCTGTGTTGAACACTGCCTGCAGGGACGCTATCACACGTCGACGCCTCGTTACGAGGAGCATGTCGTGTAAGGGCTCTTTTCCCGAAACGGGAACAACAGAGTTAGCCTCCCCTGAAGTATGCAAGCATCAGTCCAAGCGAGTTTGCTAACCATTAGGAAAAGAGGTGTTAAAGATTGCAAAGCGAGACAGAGGAGAATGGAGAGCAGTTATGAGGACGTCCCCAAAGCATGCTTTTAAGGAAATACCGTTTATAACGAATTTTTCTACGTTTTTTTCTACGTTTCTTTCTACGTTTTAGGGAATTGACACACTGGCTGTTGTATATTCTTTTGCTAGGCCAAAATATATACCACATTTGCATGATTTAAGTTGACTCGAATGTATGTCGACCCCCAAAATCGCACGGTGAAAAAAAGGCGCGAGACCATTTCGTTTAGGAAAATTATTTACGATGTCGCTGAAGAAAACAAACTCGAATTCCTGTGTGCAAAGGTGGCTTCACGACAGTGCTTCAATGCTATGCAGGAAAGCTAGCTTCGCAGAACCACGCGGGGATCGTTTTTACAAAATTTCCCGGGAATTGTTACTGAGGATGCGGGTTATAGACGAGAGAACGCGATGTATGTTATAGGTAGAGTCGAAACGTAATATCGTAACCATGCCACAGCGTGCCTGATGTGTCCTTTGTTTCGGTTTTGGTTGTAAGCCGACCTCCCCTAACTTTGGATTTCAAATTTAGATAAAATGGGTGGACCTATAATCGTGTAAGTACGGTATATAACCTTTGTACCTGTGCGCATATAATCAAAATCATGGGTGTCAAACACACATCCCGCGGGCCTTTCGCTAGTGGCCTGGCCCGCACATGATTGTCTGCGTCCCACATTATTTTTCTTAATAAGCATATTCGTGACCTACACAGAAGTGAATGATCTCGAGCATTTTTTTGGTGAGGTATTCCATCCGGTCACCATGTGCTGAAACATAACCGTGAAACAAAAACTATATTTCTGAATCGGCGTGGAGATTTCAGTCATTCTAGAGATCAGTACCGATATGTTTCTCGAAACCTGACGTCATATCCCTTTCCGAAATGACCCATATATGAGATTCATGAGCTATGGAAAAGGAAAGGCCTGCTGTGCAAATGGCAACCTAAGCTGACAGTTTGTTCAAGCATTCCCCCTTCCTCCTGCCACTCCAACCTTCTTCATGATCCCGGCCTATCGGGAGACTAAATTTCGTGACTGGAGCCCACTAGCTCATTTGAGTTTGAGAGCCCTGTTCTAAAACTTATATGGTTTTTCGCACGTTGGAAAATCACAGAACGCCGGCGATATCTCACCTTGGCAGTGCCTTTGACTTGAGTGTAGCAAAGATGAGTGATGGTGCAGGTCTTTGGTATTATCTACAAATGTGCCCGTGTAAAAAAAAAAAAAAAAACGCAAAAGAAAGCTTATCACTATGTTGCTCATTTCAGTCTCTGACACTTATTTCGGATTTGTAACGTTAAAGGAATGAGTACACAGCTCATCAAAAACCTCATTTTATGAGCTCAATAGTCTTCCTTGCTAGTTAGCAGTGCGGTTTTTGTTGTAAGGAATTATTGCATACGTCATAAATAAATGACGGTTATGGCTTCGCCAACTGCTCTGTTGCTCCTAGCAGCATTTATACTAAGCGAGCTCTCTGGAGAACTCGCGGAGCAAACCAATCGCGTTCATCGGTGCATAAAATTACATGCCTGACTTCCAAAGAAGCCGGTAAACACTCTCACTAAAGGACACACACACACACACACCATCCTGTTGCGTGCACTACACAAATGCTCAAATAAAGCTGTTACTATACAGCGTTTTTAAACGGGTCTTGTAAAGCGTTTCGAATATGGTCAGAAAATGCTGCCGATCGCTAGCCGAGGTTCCTGTGAGCATGTGAGTCAAGTATTATTGCACTGCACGCGACAGGGAACTTACAAATGCGTTTCAAGGACAGCTGGATATCTATCGTTCTTGGCAAATTACGTTATCGACTAGCGAACCAAAGACACTGAGCGTATCTATCTATCTATCTATCTATCTATCTATCTATCTATCTATCTATCTATCTATCTATCTATCTATCTATCTATCTATCTATCTATCTATCTATCTATCTATCTATCTATCTATCTATCTATCTATCTATCTATCTATCTATCTATCTATCTATCTATCTATCTATCTATCTATCTCTATCTATCTATCTATCTATCTATCTTATCTATCTATCTATCTATCTATCTATCTATCTATCTATCTATCTATCAAGCCTCCTACGACTTCGTGTTCTCAATGCCGTTTCGTTAACCTGACATGTACCAAAAATGGTATGGCTGAACATGAGCCTACGACGAGCATAAATGGCAGGCCATAAGATGAAGATCATGGCATACATTTCACGTACCTAATGATTTACATGTCATGGTGCTGATGCTCTCGCGGCCATTTGATATACGCATAAATTGGCGGTCCATATGGCATCAGTGTGCGCCGAATGTAAATGACACATCAGAACAGGAAAATATTTCCACGCATATCGTGTACGTCATGATTTGCATGACAGTATCTTGTGCACTCGCGGCCGTTTCGTTAACTTGACATATACCAAAATTAATATGACATACATCAGTGTATGAGTAACATAATTGAAAACTTGTGAAAATCATGACATGCATGTTACATATCTAATTATTACGTGACACAGTTTTGGTGCTTTCGCGACCGTTTCATTCCCCTGATGTAGACATGAACTGGCCTTCCATGCAAATTCGTGTCGAAAAGCTTGCTGTCGCCAATCCAGAAATACTTTTACGCTAATTTTAACAGCGAACTATGCTGAACGTTCGAAAGCAATTCTACGAGGAAACAAAAGTTACAGTGAAAAAGAAAGTACAGAGACAAGAGAATGAAGACTCCAGTTGGCCACGGGCCCAGAAGTTGAGGAAACTTCTGGGCCCGTGGCCAACTGGAGTTTTACAGACGCACGCTTTAAAAGCGTTAACGCGGCATTGCTGACAAGTACTAAGAAATAACGAACTTTCATTTGTATAACACATGTCGTACTTATTATGCGCAGTCTCATATGACACCCATCATATGTGTGTGCTGAAGTGAATAACGTATCGACTGTGATGTACACACGAGCGAATACATCTTCTTAAAGACCAGACGTGTGCTCTGCTGTTTTGTGCTGGTCGGACCAAATATTAACGACGGACATTATCAGAGACTTCATTCGCTGACTTTGAAACATTTCTTTATCATTTTGTTGTGATATGTGCCTATAAGTGTGTTTTTTGCATATGTGTGCCCGAGTGTTCTATTTTACATGAACTGCCTTGTATGTTTTACTTTAAGATATGTGTTCAAGTTTCACTCAAGGGCTAAGGAGTAGCCGGCGCCATAATTGTGCGCCAACATCTCCTTATATATCATATCAATAAAAAAAAGACAAAAAAAGACGCAAGGGCAAATAACATGCCCCAATGTTCTGTTCTGTTTTAACTGGTTTGCTGTGGAGAGGTTGAGGTTTGTATAATCTCGTCTACTTCATCTCTATAAGTTTTGCAGCGAAAAAAAATGTGGTTAGCCAAAATCAAGTAAGAAAAATACATAACAAGCAGAAAAAAAAGTTAAAAAGTAACACTGTAATCTATAGTTCGCTTGCAGCTGTTCACATTTCAATAGAACGTTCACACGCACATATTTGTAGTTCTTCCCGCAGTGTACAGACTATGTGTGACTATAAACGACCGAATGTAGTTTTGTGCTGATGTTTTTTGTGGTGTTAGTCTACGTTAATGGGACACGGAGCGACGAAAACTTGCCCCGCTAAGAAATCATAGCCGGTGATTGCCTTTTGTTTACCTTAAAGATGGTTTCAGAGGATACGTTGAACTTCAGGACCAGTCGGCGTCCGCACTTAGCCATAAGTTTAGCGGCAGTGGCTGCACTCTTGGAACTTGTCACCACACCTGAGACATATAGGTTTCGGTACACTTGTGTAATCAAAGTAATGCGGCTGACCTGATACACACCATTTCTATATCATAGTCGAGAAGTTGTAGACCTTAAAGAGAGGCTGAACAAAAATAGGAAGAAAATGACGAACACATCGGAATACCACTCCGTAGCCGCCACTGTTCTGATAAAGAGAGTTCATTTAACATATTTTTGAACAGTTGGCTGTATTTTTGGAAGATTGTGGGCGCGCGGCGGCTGCGCTCCAGCGCGCGCGGAGCTGCGCATTGACGGCCGTGACGTCAAGCGTCCGCGCGGCGGATGCAGGGTGCACGTGTTCCTGTCCTGCTACTTTGCTTTCTCAACTTCTTTTTAACATCTCACTCTCCCGCTTCCGCAAAGACGTGCCCCATTTTTCTTTGCCGGTGCCGTTCGTACTGGTTCTGGGAACCGTAGTGGCAGCGGAGCGGGCTGAGAGACGCGGGCGACGGTTGGAATGGTTAGCACGCTCGTTTCCGGGGGCGCTAAACGTTACCTCTTTTAATTCACTGCGTGACCGCTATACGCGCTAGTTTGCGAAAAACGCATTAAATTAACTTCCCTCTGGTTTCTGCCTGAAAGCAAAGTTGCGTTAACTAATTTTAGCACCCAATCTTTCAATTGGGCTGCAAGTCTGGGCGACAAAAGTCTTGTTCAGTACCCCTTTAAGAAACGCGTCCGACAAGTTAACGGTACGGATAGGGTATACAGGTCTCTGTATTGTCCCTGAACTCCACCCGGAAACTCTTTCACAGGAAGTTCTTGATGAAATATCTCATGTGAGCTGCGTATTTTATAAAAATGTCCTTACTGGATTGAAATCGCTGATAACACGTATTTGAAGGTACAAGGTCAAAA
>NW_023615997.1:0-20613 GCF_013339695.2 Rhipicephalus sanguineus
ATAATTTCGGCTACCTTGAATTTTACATGCACGTAAATCAAAGTTCTTGTGTGTCTCTGCGTTTCACTGCAATTAGAAACAGCAGCCATGGGCGGCAACCCAAAACCGTGTTTCATGTTTGGCAGTGCAAGAATGAAAACATTGAAGCAGGTAATTTTGCACTTGGTCGATATAGTCGTTCAGGATGCGCGCATTAGTATAGCACAATGATTTTACGGTTATATAAGCTTGGAAAGTCCTGCTCCACGGATTATTAGGTGCAAGAGGAGCGTCACTATCCTAGTACGTCAAACAGGCTTTAGAACTGTGTATGTTATCCCGTCGCCTGTCTGTACTCTTCAACAGGCAACCTCTCTGCATGTACTGCGTAAGTTTTAATTTTTCATAAAGTGTTTGTTGCCATAGGTTTCTCCATAATGTAATTGTACACTGTGCAAGTAGTTTATCATCTATGCGCTTTGCTCATTTTAGTGCGGAAAGTATTTATTGCTTTATGTAGGGTGATTTTAGCATGCATTTACTTATGCCTTTTGATGCGTCTGTATAATGGTTTAGCCTGAAGAAGGTGTTGGTATACTCTAATTTTCAATTGGCGACTTCGAACAAATTTCAAGGCTGATAACCATCCACTACTATCTTCAGATAAGCTGTGATTGCTCCATGAAAATGTTTTTAGGATTCTGTAAACTGTGCCAGGTAAATCTTTGTATATTATTTTATGTTGTCCGTGTGTTATGCGCCTGAAACATAATTACTACATCGTGGTAGATTATAAAATGTTATTCTGCACATTTCTGCTGATAAACATTGCAGCTGAGGCCAGCAGAAGATATACATGCAAGACACTGAAGCTTCACATCACACGCCTTGCCCAGAAGTGGCATAGAAATTTTTTTTTCGAGAGGAATGAGAGACTGCTATAACAGGTCTGTCATTCGAAGGAAGTCGGCACATGTGCACACTTGAAACCTTTTGAGGTGTGTTTTCAGGAGAAGCAATAGGGTCTTGACATGTCAACGACAGCATATTTGTACGAGTAGCTTTGTACAGCGAATGTTTTATTATGTATGTCCAGAATTCTCCGACCTGTGCCCATGTTGTCAATGTGCCGCACTATGTAAATAAAATATGTGTCATATTGCAGATATGTACCAAAATGTGTTTGCATTGCGCTTTTCCTTGGCATCACATTGTCAAGGGCTCTTTTTCTTATATATCGTCGTGGGCTGCCACCCACGAAAATATATAAAAATTGCTTGTGAGTGGGCAGCAGCAGGAACTATGCATCCAATTGTTCCAAGAGGTTTTCAGAAATGCCGAGTTGGCACATAAGAGTGGTGAGAGATTTCTCTCGTAAGTTACTTCCTTGAAACCTAATGTGCTCAAGACTGAGTGTATCAGCATTGTTGTTTTATAGCAGCTCATCCTATTAACTACACCTCAACGTATGTATGTATGTATGTATGAATGTATGTATGTATGCATGTATGTATGTATGTGTATGTATTTTTTAAACAAGAAACATACGTTATTTGTTTACTGTAACTTTTATAGGAATATTGCTATTTGCTTTCCATTCTACTTTTTCTATCTCATTTTCATTTCTCAAGTATGTTCCTACTGTGCAAAAATGAATATAACCTTACATAAAATGTGTGCATTCAAACAAGATGTTCTTTACAACGTACAGTTCTGCGCAAGAAGTTGGAAACTATGCAAACAACCAGCAAAAATAATTTATAGGACAGCTCCACCGTGTAACATTGCTTCTACAGATTGCGTTTGTCGAATATGTAGAACAGACTAGTCGACTTCAACCAGCATAACCAAGCTTTCACCCGTGAGTGTACATACTTTAGATATGTGCGTGGTATTTTACGTATTGTAATACGTGTTGCCAATTATTATTTAGGGCACAAAACTAGTCAAGCTGAATACGCGGATTTTTGTCTGTCCACCTGTCATCTATACTGTAACTGCTGTTGATGAAGAAATAAAGTCGGGTTTTAAACTTTTCAAGTACTTACAAAGAGAAGAGTAGGCTTAATGACGCAAATGAATTTGCCGTACTCTTTTCGCAGGCCTACTGTTTGCCCTCTCCTGAGAAACTCGATAGCCTGCTGGAGTTCTTTAGAACCATGACAGAGGCGTTACACGGAACTACGCAACGACAGAGACCGAGAGAGAAAACACCATTACTGTGTCGGTGTGTTCTCTCTGTCCCGGTCGTTCTGCGCTGCTGCGTGGAATGAATCCACCCAACTAGCACGGAAAACATGTCCGACAAAGGCAGCATCTTGGCCACAAGAAGGTTTGGCCCCCGCGTGTCTCTTGATGTTCTTGAAAACACCGTGATGTCTGACCGGCGCTCGAATAGCCAGAGTCGTGAAAAAGTAATGCCCAGTATGATAATTGGGTTTCGGGACTGGGCGTTCTTGCGCTAGTAGGGGTTAAATAAAAAGAAAGGTACTCTTATGTCTGTGATCCGTGAGGGAGCACAGCGCAGCGTTTTTGGGTCTAAAGGGGAGTGAAAGAAGAGCGGAAAAGGCCACGTTATCAAAAAATTGGCCGCATATCTGCGTGCTTCGTGCAAATGTCGTGTTAAAAGACGATTAGAAGAGGCGCTGTGTGTGAGATATGGACGCCATCTGGCAATACGTCGGGAAACATGAGTGCTGTGTTGCGTGCTGGTAGTCCCCGGCGCAGCAGCAGCAGGCGAAGACCGGCGGGACCAACGCGACCGGCGGGGACGCCAGCCAGCCCGAAAACGCGGTTTGGCGCGAAGCGCTGAAGCAGGAAACGTCCGCACTCAACGAGTACTCTCCACAAACTCTTTATTTACACGTACACGTCGCCTGGGTAAAAACAGGAACGCCAGAGCGGCGCCCACAACCGGCTGCTGAAGGCCGCCCACAACGCTGCTTTTTCATTTTTTAAATATTTTTTCACCTTCTTGGCCTTCTCAAAACTAAAGTTTTTCAACACCAACTCATGGCATTCGTACAGTGCAATACAGAACCGAAACCGAAACACACCCATGAGCTCGTGCGAAGGGCACGGAGGAAGACAAATTCAGCGCAGTCGCATTTCAGCTTTGTTGAAACAGCGCTCACTAGACGACGACGAAGTAAAAAAGGCACAGGACAGGCAGCGCCTGTCCTGTGCTTCTTTACTTCGTCGTCGTCTAGTGAGCGCTGTTTCAACAAAGATGAACGATACCAACTCGCTCAAGCTTCCATTCTTATGCATTTTCAGCGCAGCTTAAGAAACTAGGGTCCTTAAAGTACGTATGTATGCATTTTATTAAAGGAACACGCCACCTAAACTTACCTAGTGATGTTGCACCTCAGATATGCATGATATTTATTTTTGATCGACAAAGTTCACAAGTATGAACAGCCGTACCAGTTCAAGACGGCTGGCCCTTGGGCAAGTGGTTCAACTTTGGCCGAGTGGCTGAATCGAGGGACGTGCCGACAAACAGAAAGACAGACAGACCAAAATTTCTGCGTTTAAGTTCCCCAAGAAAGACTATCGTCTTAAAAAAAAAAAGAGTGCCCGCAACACATAATCAGGCCTTGCCATCTGTTTTCCATCAAAAAAAAAAAATACACCAGGACACCAGGACGCCAGGACGTCTGCTGAGACAGAAGGACGTCTGCTGCAACGCGTAAGCGCTGTAGCAGACGCCCGGAACTGGACGCTGAGATACAGCGAAAATACATTCGCTATCGATGCTACACGCTTCGCGTGCTGCCTTGCTATCACCTGCGCGCATTCTTTCTTCCTTGTCGTTTCATCGGCTTTCGCTTTGCCTCCTTGCCTCAAAAGTGGCGAGTAAGTAAAATTCGTACCATGCTATCGTATTCCCTCGAGATACGAGAATCTTGGCTACGAAATTGCGCACGCAAGAGAAAGCTTTGTGAATTCGGCCCAGCTCCTTAATTTGGTGTAGACCAAAATTGGCATGCGCGTACTAACGTGTATGCCATTTGTAATGGGTGTCATACTTAAGCCAGCAGCTATTACGCGCGTGATACTTTTCGAAGTTCCGATGCGCACCCACTGCGTGTTGTAAGGAAATACGCGCAGTAATGTGGGCCTTCTTTAATGGGTGGGCGTCTGTAAACCACCAACTCTTTATGCATTCACATGGTGTGACGCCCGACGGCAATATACGCGGTACCCGTCTTACTGCGATATACATGTCGTACTGCCACAGCTGTACACAGGACGCGTCTGTTTGTGAAGCATCAAAGTTAATTTCAGTGCAATTCCAATCAATGTAGTGGCTCTGTGGCAGAACACCTGCTTTCCAACAAGACGGCCTGGGTTTGATTCTCACTCGACCCTAAAAATTTGTTTATTATTTATTTTATTTCCATCTTTCTCGTTTTTCCGTCACGTGCACGATGATATTTCGCTCACAACCAACGACACGAGGCCGACACCGGAATTTCTGCGGTAGGAGCTCTTTAGCGCTATCGCGTTAATATGACTGTCTGGTCATGACATGAAAAGCGTGACAATTCTGCTACGTACGTCGCCAAACCTTTCCTCCAGACATGTGTGGCACATACACGTATACCAAGGGCCGCGGAATGCGGGCATTCGCCAGAGGTGATGACAGTTTATATCTAACCAAGAACGGCCAGAACACACATTGGTAATTTAAATGCGAGGACGTTAATAAAAAACCGACATCGGCAGCGTGACCGATGAATGCAAATAATAAAAGTGAGGATCCCAGCAGAATACATAAATCTAAGCTTTGCAAAGCCCTAGGCATGTTGCGCAGGTGCCAGAGACTGCTACCAATATAACAGAAACTCATGATACATAATGCACTATTTGCTTCACATCTGCGTTATTGTCACCTCGTTTGGTGAAACAGCACAAAACAATCACTAGGTCCTGTAGTCATACTGCAGAAGCAAGCCTTACGGGCAATTGCTGATGTACCCTACAATGACCATACGCGTGATCTGTTTCTAAAGTTCAAAATTATCCGAGTTGTCCATCTATATGAGTATCAGCTTATGTGTTCTTTTAAACGTGAAACGACTAAGGGTACTACTCATATTAGGAACATCGCAAACTTGTTAACCAACCATCATCTCGCTTAAACCGACACACTGAACATTGGGCAGTTCCGCGACCACGCACAAACTATGGTTTTCAAACACTTTTCCAACTGTCTTCCCTCCACTCTAAATAAATATAAACTATGCGATGAAAACATACATGTTCCTAAAAACGCATTGCTTCAACTAATATTATGAATATCAACCTTGCTTTTGTGTTCTTGAAAATGTGTGTTTCTTGCTGATGCTTATCACTTGCTTTGTGTATTTCTATTTTAATATTGCAACAAGTGGGAATATTTGTTATGTTGCTGCTGCTATTGTATGGGGAGATGGGACCAGTCAAGCTGCCTATATGCAGCTTTTATCCACCATTCTTGCTGTGTATACATGTTTTGTAACTATGTGGCAGTACACTTCAACTTTCAACTTTCAATCGAACCAAGCAAGCATTCGGCGTTTCAGACGGGTATTCCACCGCAGAGCCACGCCAGGTCTATAAACTGGTCGGGGGAAAAACAGCCTATACAGGCGTAATGCCGGTGCAACGTCAGTTGTGGTTGTCGTGCTGGTTATTTAGTTAATAACAAAAAATAAATATTACAAATGTACTCCAATGTACAGGCGTCATGTTGGGTTAACGTCAGTTGTGGTTCCAGAGTTGGCTCCGCTTTTATAGTAGTCTAATAAACACAAGATCTATCCTGAAATACAGCCAACTAATGCATGTTCATTATGTGCAGATATCGCTAATCTCGAACATATGCTCTGGCGGTGCCCCGCGTTACACGGCGGCGAAGTCATCACGCCGTCAAAATGGGAAGAAGCTATTACAAGCTCCGGACTCGAAGCACAACTATGGCCAGTCCAACGGGCCCGCGACGCAGCAGAGAGACTTGGTATTTCTGTCCGACGTGGGAGCGGCCCGCAACGTGCTAGGGCGCGTTCCCGAGGGACCGAAATAGTTTATTTCATCCATACATCAGCCATCCATTAGCCACAGCATCAAGAAAGTGCACATAATGCCTACAGATGTTTAGCAGGTACCACGGTTTTGCGCAGAATGAAGAAAATTGCGTAGTGGCTGCTTCCTTACTTCACAAAAATTTATGATTTATAGCGTAGTGGTTTCTTCGCAGTGCACCTCTATTTCGGTGTCAAGGGAGTCATAAGTCTGCCATGATTCAATCCTCAGGTCTCAATAAACTTAATTCCCTCTGTATCTCTGTTCTCACGTTAGCGTATGCTATAAAGCGTGGTGTGAGAGTGAAATAACGACCGGGCGTCACACAATGCGAATTATGTAACTAGTGGGTCATTTAAAGCTCCCAACCATTACAAAGGCTCAGTCATAATTCTTCATCGTCGTCAGCCGTCGCATCAGAAAACTGCACATAATACCTTACAGATGGTACCTCGCTTCTCCCGCAGAATGACGATTAATGTTGTGGTGGGTGCTTCCCAACTTCACAAAAATATTATTGTGGCGTAGTGGGTATTTGCTAGTGTAGTCCTATTAGTATGGATGGATGGAAGAACTTTATTGTGTTTTTCGGCAGATTAACGGCCCGGGCTCAGGTCTCCCATGTCGAACCGTCAAGGCCTTGCCTCTCCGCCGCTTCACGGCCTGCCCCTGGACTGCCCAGAGTTGGTCGGCGAGCTTGGAGCTGCGCAAGCGGCTTCCCACCTCACCGAGAGAGCATCGGACTTATACGTTTGGCTTTAGCCTCGCATTCCAAGCATATGCTAAAGCGTAGCTGTGTCTGTCTGGCAGACCTTACAGATGCTGGTGTTATGGATCTCGGGGTATATTGTTGATATCGCAGTGATTAGGGTAAGTGTTAGTTTGCAGCTGTCTCCAGTAACCACTTGAGCTCTGCATAGATTGCCACAGGCGGAGGGTAGCATCGCCGGCCAAGTAGAAGGTCTTGGTCAGTTTGTTGTATCCCGTAAGTCGATCCCGGTCCGGGAACTCTTCGACAAGGCCAGCTGCCACAAGAGAGTTTATAACGGGCTCTAGAAATGCCACTCTTCGAGCTTTCGCTGTGACTGTGCTGCGCTTTCCGCGCGGCCTGGCGTTTTTGAAGTGGTTACAATAAATTGCTATAGCGTTAACATATTGGTGATCGTCCTACCGAATGTGCGCCGGCGATGCTTCAACCTAAATATAGCAGTGTTAGTTTTATCTGAAGTGGTTGCTCGTGCGAGTTGCGGTTTTTCGCGTCCATGTTTTCTCTCTTTTGTTGCCGTTGCGCTGTTCACCCTCGATAATGTATGTTTGTGGTACAGTTATTCTATCAACAGGAGAGTCACTCATTGACTGGTGCGGTTGTATTTCCGGAATGACTGTTGCCCGCACCTGAGAAACAAAAGCATTGTGAACATCAGGGAGTCATAATTGCTTCATTGCACGTGCGTGAAAAAAGGACCAACGTGTCATTGGAATCACAGGCGCAGCACTTTCCTGGCCAGAGGTTTTTGCGCCAAGCGCACGAGACGCTCGACAGACATATTAATATTTCCTGCCCTGTCGGCAAGGAGCGTTCGTAAGAGCTTTGTGATGAAAACTTTTCAGACTTTCATGGCGTGGTCGTCCGCCCCGCAAGTCCACTTTCAGCACTTCCATTGTCATAGAAAACTGCTGGTCACCTTTCAGACATCTCGTGAAAAAAATATACCACAGGAATAATATATGATGTTGGCAAGCCTCTTATTACAAAACATAGTAATCAGTTTGCCACTTGGGGTACCGCTGTTGAGTGCTCTCCACCACGGTCAACGAAACCATAAAAGATTGTCGACTTGTCGGTCGTATATGACCCTCTGCCGCATGCCCATCTCGTCAACGATCAGGGAGCAGAACGCTCCTTGCTCTACAGTGAGACCCTCGAATTTGATGCACAGCCGCTCCTTTGTCAACGAAACTGACACCGATTCCACCTGTTAAATGGCCTACATATTTCTGGAGCGTTGAGCGACAAGGGAGCTGAAATATATTTCTGGACCTTGCATGCTCAGAACTTTTGAAGAAGCATGCCTTCCAAATGACCCATTCCCTTAGAATGACGTCACTGTAATGGGGCTTCTTCGTTGAGGAACTGCGAACTTGGTTTCTAACGAACTCGGCAGTCTTGTCGCCTTGCGCAGCACCATTGAGCACCTTCATAAAACAGGCAATGTCTGTGTTATTTTCATAAAACTGCGCGCGCTCCTCGCCTTCTCGCGCGTCCCGCACTGTGCAGGAGTCCTCATCCATGGTGTGGGCTGCCCCTCCAATTGCCTACCCACCCCACTCCCACCCCACCCGAGAGGACTGAAGGTCCTCCTCGCCTCCGCCTCCAGCCCAACAAGCATGGTGGCTAGAGCCCGGCCGCCGCGGCAGCTACATGGATCCGGATAGGATCCCTCCTAGTGTTTGTGAGCGGGCCCATCCGGCTCACCCCGTCCACACCTCTCGCTTATATAGGAATAAACGTTTCCACCACACCACCTACCTCTCCACTTTTTCTTTGAGGCCCTGCAGTTTTTTACGAGCAATCTTCGCTTGGAGCAACGCGTTTTTTAGCTTCTTCTGTCAGGTTAACAAGGTGGAATGCAGTTTGACATGATGCATCTGAAAATGATGCCATTTCCACGCACGTTTCATTCCCTAGTTCAAAGTCGTTGGACGTCGTGGCTTCAGTGCTGTCAGTTGACGAGCCGTTTTGGCTAATGATAAAATGGCTATTTTGATGCAGCACTGCCCGAGCACTTGGCAAGCGACTGCGCATTATCAGCTTCTCTTTCGGAGCGTGGCCGCTTCTTCCTCGGAGCAGGGGTGCTCCTCGTGCTCATGTAGCTTGGATAACCGGAGAACACTGTCGGCACAGCCGTTGGCAAAAGTATCCTCAACTTCGCGGTCTTCTTGTAGTCCTGCTCCGTAAAATGCAAGGCGCACACCAGGAACCTGTCATTAGGCTGCCATACTGTTCCATTCCCGCCGGGTCCTTCACGGGAAATGTTTCGCAGCTATGCTGCCCTGCGTTCTGCGTTACTGGGAAACTCGTGGTAGCGTATTTGCAGGTCCTTCGATGTATTCATGGAACGCAACGGCACACGACAGTTACGCGGCATTTTGCCTAACGTATAAAATATCCTCGTAATGTGTTCCTCGTAAATTCCTCGTAATGTGTTCTGTTTTCAGATGCGCAGTACGAGACGTACTCTAAAAGGCAATCTGAATTTACCAAAATGTTAAATGTATACGGTGAACGAGAGTGATCGAATTTAGTGGAACAAAAATCTGGAATGTCCTAACTTTGAAGATTAAAACCGCACGCAACTTTAAGCAGTGTAGTAAATTCTTTTTTCTTGCGAACCAGTACCTTTAGCATATCTGCAATAACTATTCGGGTGTACTTGTGAAAACCATTGATCGTTTGTTTGTCTGTAAAGATATGTAATTGTATACCTAACTGTAAATACTGCACTGACCTGAATTGTTTATTATTAACACTGGACGGATACTAGCCTTTCCTGGCTATCGGTCCAGATATCTGTATAAGCATGATTGTAAGAAAAAATGAAGATAAAAGCACTTGACTTGACTTGACACATGCGCAAACTGTCTTGAGTGACACTCAGTGCGAACGATTCATGTGGAGAAAAGCAACCACTACCACGTCCTACCCGCTGAACGTGCGCTCTTTCCCGCCCGCGCGTCGCGTGGAGCCCTCCCCTACTACTGGCGCCCTCCTAGCGAAATGCGGCGACAACTGTCAACTCTGCTTCCCCGCTCTCGCCCATTGCCTGCGCCGCGACAGGCCGCAACTCGTGTGGCGTGTGTTTTTCATCGGCGGCCGTGGTATATCAAAGCCGTGCTTCAGATCCAATAGACATAAGTCAGCATGATCAATTACATTCAGATGGAAATAGAAAGAGGACACTGGTTCTTTAAAGTTGTGGCATCATGAGAAAAGTGGAATTGCGGGGTCGCCATGTCCGTTTAATGAACCCGATACCCCTTTTGCCATCAGTTGTCACGTTATCATTCAAGGCCACAAGAGCGGCAAGGTCATCCTCACTGCGTATGACCACAGCACGGTCACCGCTCTTTCTGCGCACCAGTACCTTTCCGTTTGAGCGCCATACATAAGCGCATCCTGAGTCTTGGCCCACTCCTTTGCCTTTGATAGGACCGCGCGTGATAGCCGTGTCATATTCCCACAGAAAGAAACGTGTCCGTGGTCCTTTAGTTGCTTCTTATTTGCAAAGCCAGATGCCGCGAAGTTTCTTGGCGTGCGAAGCGTATAATGATGCCACGTGTTTTGCCTGGTTTAGCTGGAAGTCTGTATTGCAGCAACGTCACTCTTGTTCAAGAGTGTTAGCATCATTTGACCCGCTATGTCATTTACCTTCATCATTAGGTCTTCCTTCTGGCTTTCAGGAACACCGTGTACTTACAATATATTTATCCTACGACTACGGCATTCGTGGTTGTCGAGATCCAGTTGGATCTGGGGCCAATTCATTGCTCGGATCATGCGGTCAAGTTTGTCGACTCTGTTTCGATAGCTGGGAGGTCGCTTTTTCTGTACCTGTAGCCTCTTCTAGAATCATCGAATTTGTCAGAAAGATGTTGAACAGACTATTCAAGCTTCACCAATCTCGTTTGCAAGAGCAAAAGTGCATCAAGCTTCGCTTTGATTGACGTAAGGTCGAGTAGACAATTCAGTGGGTGGCGTTTTTTACGGGTGGTTCATTATCCGTCCCCTGCCCCGTCCCACCGACATGATTCACATTTGTATGATTTCTTAGAGCTATCGCGATTTCCAGCGAAAGCTTCTTGTACAAGGCATTATTGGCTACGGCTGAACGGCACACACGACACCGCGACATTTAAACAGCCTAAAATTATTACAACACTAGCAGGTTTGGCCACAGCGGCAGGTACATAAAAGAAATATCGGTAGAACACACCCACCTGTAAATCACAGAACGAGATTTAAACTTGCCGTCCTACTGTCGCTGCCGTCACTGCCAAAATCAACAGACGCGCCTCCTGGTTTCCTCGGTGCCTCTGGTGTCGCTGCTGGCACTGATGTCACGCAAGATTCTAGGGCCTTGATAAACATCGGCGGGAATATGAAAAGGGCGTGGGCCAGAAGTGTTTTGTTTCGCTGGATAATAGGTCCAGAGTCGCAACAGGTTTGGTCGACCATAGCTGTAAAACACAGAAGCGGCGCTTGAAAACTTGCCGTCCGTCTGTCGCTGCGGTCACTGCCAAATTGTTTCGTAAGTGTATTTAATGCTCTCAATTAAATTCAAAGAAATTACTCTGGACGAAATATCACCCTTCCCGTCGGTGGGATCGGAACCCTCAAAGAAACCACAAATAATGTCCTGTATCCGTTCTTTGGCTTAATTCTCCGTCGGTTTCATTAGTTGTCTTCTGGCAGTAGGCATTTTATCGTAGGTTTAAAACGTCCAATCTTAAGCGCACAGACGTTCGGTCCTTGAGGCACGGTTGATGCACGCACCGAGAACCGAAGCTAGGCTAGCATTGGAGAAGGGATGCGCAAGATAGAACCCTATGGCGTTCTAATCTGGAAGGCGAAGCTCAAGCGTCCTCCAAGTTTTTTTTCTCCCCGCTGCAACAGATGCTGGAGAGTGCCGAGATCTCGCACGTGCATCGACTAACACTCACCAGGAGCGTGTACGACAAGCGTGAATGACGGATCGCAACATGACGATCACGAAGCATGCCATGAACGTCATGGTTTACACGACACGATGTTGAGGCACTCGCGGTCGTTTCGTAACTTCATATATACCAAGACATGAAAATGCACTATGCATACAATACAAATGCTCCCCTCCCCGGTATATAGTAGCAGGCTAGAGCATACTAACGCTCAGGCCGACCTCTCTTCCTTTCTATAATGCTAAGGTCCGCTGGTTAAGATAATTCACATTAAGGAGCCGTGCACTTAAGTTGCTGCAATGGCAAAAGGTGGAAAGTCATCAAGGGTAATCGATGGGAGTGTTATTGAAAAAAATCGGTAACAGTTCCTTATGTACATCGTTTTCACAATGCGTGATGATGTAGGTGCAAGATACGGCATAAATGTTGCTATGTCCCTCCCCAACAAGCTGGCTAGAATGTGCAAGGAAAATTCAAGATAAAATATCTGGAAAAGGTGATGACAAGTTTTGCAAAGTCACACACAGAAAACACGGGCCATGTAATATGTGTGTTGTATATTCGATTCCCTTAACGAGCGGGGGTGTTAATCGAACAAACGGGCAGATGAGTAAACATTAGGTTGAAAGAACAAGAACACTCATTGAGCACCAGACTTCACGTTTTAACAGTTGTGGGTGCAAACCGAAATTTAAGGAGGAGGAGGAATAAACTTTATTACCAACCAGCAATTTAAGTTCCTTGGCCTAGGCCTCCCACCGTGGGGACGTCGAGGTCTTGCCTCTTCGCCGCTTCGCAGGCTTCCTGGATGGCCCAATGAGGCAATTATTTTGAAGAGACATAAGAACAGTTTGTGAGAGAGGTAAATGAGGCTTACTACATCACGAAACAATCTGGTTCATGCATCAGTGAACCATCGGTGACGTTACTTGAGAGTATGAATTTTAATCCAATTCATGTGACTTAGATATGCAGACTTTTTTTTGTGTGTTCGCTGGGTTTTTTGTTCATACGCAGTCATTGCTGCTCCCTACGGTGGTTGTTATTTTAAGTGTCCTTTCTCAATAAGGGATCGTGTTCCGCTGTGTTCCGTCTTCCTTCATTCTTCTGTCCGCGCGTGGTTGCGCTGCGGTTTCATTATGAAGTATTGCTTGTAGATTGACTTTCCGTTTCTCTACCACAAGTTCCGCCAAATAGTTTCATCTCTGACACGTCGACTGCTTCCGTCGTGAACGTCACGACCCCGTGACGCTGAATTAGTAATGATCCATGTGGGGTGCAACTCCAGTAGAGCCGTTGGGACGGCCTATCTAAGCAAACGATGGCTCACAACCAACGTCGCTGTCAGCGTCGTTGGTTCTAAGCGAAAAATCATCATTGTCGGTGACCGGGAAATCTCCATGGATGAAAATAAAAATTGTTGTGCCCGACGAGCAATTGAACCCAGGCCTTCCGCGTGGAGAGCAGCTGCTGTACCACACAGCCTAGCCTTTGCTTGGAACTACAGTGAAAGTAACTTTCATGTTTCGCAAAGAAAGCCGCCCTGTGTACAGGCGTCACAGTAGGATATAATGCCACACCGTACGCGCTCCTTCTATGCTTCCACGCGTTACTACTGCCTTGCGCAAACCGCGCCAGAATGTCTGGGAACGTTCCAGATTACTTTGGGATGATCTGCTAGACTTGAGCGCGAAAACGGGAACAGCCGGTCTTTTCTGGAACTAACGCAGCCACCAGAAAAATGCTGGTATGTTCGATGTCGCATGTATAAACGGCGACGCGCCATAGCGCTGAGCAGTTTATCGAAGGCCGACGCCCTGTTCGCCGCTACCAGTGTACGGTGTGCATTGCTGTTTTTTTTTACTTTCCGGTTGCCGGCTCAAATAAAGTTTCATCTCGGACACGCCGACTTCAGCCTTCGTCGCCATCACGACCCCGTGACATCTGGTGCAGGTGCTCTTCGTTCATGTTCCGTACGCCCCCGCCAAGCCGTGAACCCAGTCTAAGTCGCAAAAAAGACGTCGACGCTAACCCCTACCAGCGAACCAGCCGCAGACAAAGATGTCTAGCACCGGAGTACGGGCTTCTACCCAATAAAACCCGGAAGAGGTGGCCATGCACCCGGCAGTACAATCACCGCGCATTTCAAGACAACGCAGCTGTTCAAGCCCTCGGCTCCGATTACTTGCGCGAAACGATCCCAGCCATCGTGCGAGAGGACCTGCGAAAGCACGCGCCTTTTGTATAGCCCGAAGTGACGTCGATTGCTGACGCTCTACGCGAGGAAATCCAGCAGTCACTGGGTGTTCCTCAGCCGGCACCACCGCAGCTGCAAGCAATGAGCTATGCTGCTGCAGGCGCAACATCCCCCTCCTCTCCCACGTCAAGACGCCGCGCCGCACAAGCAGTTCAGCGACCAGGAACCACCGCCGCCACCATCGACGTCATACCTCCGCCAGCCTGCCAGCGATACACGCCGAGGAATGCCGACGTTTTGCGCGCCCCCGACGACCGCCCACTCTGCTACCATAGCGGGGAAGCTGCCACACCTACCGCCGCGGCCAGTAGTGACAGATGGGACTGCGTGGGTTCGCCATTGACGAACCGCGTCCACAGCGGGGTGAAACACCACGCGACATCGCCGATTACCTCGTAGGAGCGCAGTGGCTACCCCGACAACCTTCCCGTTTGGCGTCACCAGGCCGCTATGTATCACCGCAGCGCCGCCAGTACACTGACCCAACTCGGGGCCAGTGTACTGGCGTTCCCTCGTCCGTATCCGGAAAACTGAGGGCAGCAACCGATGGAGGTGCGGTCGCTGTTCGACGCAATACCCAAGATCCTCCGCCACCGACGACGGCGCCGCGACGAAATCTCAGAACACGACGCAAGCCAGAATTAGCCCTGAGGACGAAGCCTCGGGGCCCAAAAAAAACCTGTCGAGGCGACGTAGAAGCAGCGGGAGAAACCGACGAAGCCGTGATCCGACGCCAGGACCTAATCGCAACGCAAGACGATGAACTAGCGACCTCGACGTTCTCTCGACAGCCACAGCATCACAGCTCTCGTCGACACCGGAGCCGACTATATTGTCATCAGTGGACCATTCGCCACGAAGTTGAAGCAAGCCAAGACCTCCTGGCAAGGCCCCGAAATCCGGACAGCTGGAGGTCACCTAGTAACGCCGGCAGGAACCAGCAGAGCGAGAGTCTCTAATGACAACCACATTTATCCCGCAAGCTTCGTAGTCCTACAGCATTGCTCGAGAGATGTGATCCTTGGTATGGAATGCTTAGGCCTTCCTGGTGCAGTCATCGACCTGATACCAAAGTCGATAACATTATCTACAGAAAAAGCGCTACCACCGTACACGCCGCCAGGAAAGCACGCCTTGAAGGTGCTAGAAGACCAGTCACCATTCCCCCTCGCTCCAGCGTCATGATTTCCGTCGGCACTCTGAAATTAGCAGACCTCGAAGGCCTCGTTGAAGGCGACCAGCACCAGTTGATTAACCGCGATATTTGCGTCGCAAGAGCTGTACCCGAGTTGATGGGAGGGAAAGTAGCAGTGATAGTCACACATTTCAGCAACGAGTATAATCACGTGAACAAAGGCACGACAGTCGCTTACCCCAAAGAAATTGTGGAAGCCACCAATGCTTTCGCTATCACCGATTCTTCCGAGCCTACACCGACGAACCAAGCTCCTCAGCCAGCTTTCGACGTCAATCCTAGCCTTCCGAAGCATAAGCAAGAACAGCTAAGGACCCTGCTTTTGCGTTACAAGGACTGCCTTTCCAATAAAACTTTGACTTGGGCGAGTTGGTACATACTCGGATATATGCAGCGCGACTTGGACGAAGACAGGAGACACATAACACACAGACGAGAGAGCGCCGACTTACAACGAGTTGTAAGTCGGCGCGTTACAACGAGTTGTAAGTCGGCGCGCCGCTCGTCTGTGTTTTATGTGTCTCCTGTCTTCGTCCAAGTCGCGCTGCATATATCCGAGACTGCCTTTCATCGTAGTCAAGAATTCGGCAGAGCCCAGTCGCAAAACATCACTTCATTACAGAGGAAAGTGCCAGACCACTCCGCCAGAGCCCGTAAAGCGTTTCGACGCGAAAACGCGAGGCCGTATGGAAAGAAGTCGACGAAGTGCTCCGCGACGACATCATCTAGCCGTCCAAGAGTCCGTAGCGTCACCAGTGGTGTTAGTGAAAAAGAAGGATGGAACCCTACATTTCTGCATGGATTATCGTCGCCTGAACAAAATCACAAAGAAGGACGTGCATCCACTCTCACGTATAAACGACGCCCGGGACCGACTCGACAGCGCGAAGTACTTTTCGTCGATGGACCTCAAGACCGGCTACTGGCAAGACCGAGAGAAGACTGCCTTTATAACTCTAGACGGCCTCTTCGAATTGAAGGTCATGCACTTCAGTCTTTGCTCGGCGCCTGGGACTTTCCAACCCGTTATGGGTACAGCACTGGCAGGCTTGAAGTGGCGAACTTGTCTCGTGTACCTGGACGACGTCGTTGTGGATGCCTCAACCTTCGAGGAGGAACTACGGTGCCTTGGGGCTGTATTTCAAGCAATCAAAAGCTCTGGAGTCACCCTGAAGCCAGAAAATTGCCGCTTCGTGTACGTGTAGCTCTAGTTCTTGGGCCACGTGATTATCAAGTCTGCAGTTCACCCCGACCCAAGGAAAACAGCTGCCATCGCTGCCTTCCCACCGCCCACCGACAAGGAGGCAGTACGCCGATTTCTGGGTTTGTGCGCCTGTTACAGGCGTTTCGTCAAAAGGTTTTCACGGATCGCCGAGCCGCTAACGCACCTCACGGAAACGGACGTGGAATTCAAGTGGGGAACAGCACAAGTCGAAACATTTCAAGAACTGCAACGACGCCTGCAGAGGGCGCCAATACTTGCGCACTTCGACGAATACGCCGACACCGAAATAGACACCGACGCAAGCAGCGTAGCGCTCGGACCCGTCCTAGTGCAGAGGACTGACGGACTAGAAAGGATTTTCAGTTATGCTAGCCTCTCGCTATTTAAGCCGAAGCCAACTATTCCACATCAGAAAAGGAGTGACGTGCCATCATCTGGGCTACATCAAAGTTTCGCCCTTATCTTTACGGCAGGCGGCAAGTTGTGTTGGCTAGAAAACGTACGTAAGTACCCTTCAGGTCGCCTTGCACGGTGGAGTCTGCGACTTCAGAATTCGACATTACTGTTGTTTGCAAGTCCGGACAAAAGTACTCGTCCCGTGCCCCAGTTGACCCATCGCCACTCGACGTCCAGGATGGTCACTACTCCTTGGGAACTTTAAGTGCTGACGACTTCGCCGAACAACAGCGAGCCGACTCGGAACTCAAGTGTCTAGTGGTATATATACCTCGAGGGCAAGGTATCGTTGTTCCAAAGGTATTCAGGCGAGGACTGGCGTCGTTTTTCTTGCGGATGGCTTTCTCCTAAAGAAAAAGCTTCTCACCGCTATGAGCCAAGTACCTCATCGTGGTGCTTTCAGCATTGCGACCAGAAGTCCTCCAGGCCCTGCACGACGACTCGACAGCAGGCCACCTCGGTGTTTCCAACGCCGGCAAGACTATACGAAAAGTACTACCGGCGGCGCCTTGCCGCCGACGACGTCACTCGCTACGTAACGACCTGCCGGGACTGTCAGCGACGCAAGACACCACCGACTTGGCCAGCCGGACTTCTGCAGCCTATCGCGTCACTGGACGGCCGTTCCGCAAATCACATGGACTTACTAGGGCCGTTCCTGGCGTCCGTGCCGGAAGAATGGATTGTCGTAGCTACCGACTACCACATACCAGAGACACGGGCCCTGCCCGAGGCAGTGCCGCCGAGGTAGCGAAGTTGGTAGCGTCCTGCGTCGTGGCGCCCAAGACAGAGGTTCTCATCGCCGACAGAGGTACTGCATTTACTCATGTCCTAACCCAGGCAATATTGAGATACAGCCGAACAAGCCACCGCCGGACCACAGAATAACCCCACAGACCAATTGCCTCACCGAGCGCCTAAACAGACCTCTCGACATGCTGGCCTGTATGTCGATGTCGAACACAAGACGTGGGATACCATACTTCCGTATATGACTTTCGCATACAACACGGCCATGCAAGAAATATGCAAATGACGCCGTACAAGTGGATCCTCGGAAGGAGCCCGGCAACAACGCTCGAACACATTCTACCACCGCCACCGACGAAGACGATCTCACGTCGCCACTTATTTGCAATCGCGGCGGAGATGCTCGCAGCCCCGCCTGCGCAATCAAGAACCCAGCATGGGCCGACAGCCGTCACTATATTTTCAATGAGCCACATGGAGTACCAACCCGGTAACCGTGTGTGGGCCTGGACGCCGATACGCCGAAGCGGACTTAAGCGAGACGCTTCTCCTACGAGACTTCGGACCATACAAAGTGCTCCGACGCCCCGGCGCCCTAGACTTCGAAGTTATCCCGGACGGCATTTAGAACTCTCAGCGGCGCTGCACACGTCCTGATGTCGTCTATGTAGTTCGCCTTAAGCCGTTTTTTACGGGTTAGCGAACATGAGGACTGTACTTTTTGCTTTATTATTCCACTTTCCTCGAGTATGCAATTCCATTTTCTGTTTAATGATCGGGCGATGCCTTTTTCAGAGGGGGCATGCCAAACGCGCTCCTTTGTATGCCTTATGTTAATGGCCGCGCGTTAACACGCGTTACTACTGCCTTGCACAAACCACGCCAGAATGTCTGGGAACGATCCAGAATACTTTGGGATGATCTGCTAGACTTGAGCGGGAACGGCCGAGCCTTTTGCAGAACTAACGCAGCCACCAGCGATATGGCTGGAATATTTGATGTCGCATGTACAATGCCGACGCGCCATGGCGCTGAGCAGTTTATCGACGGCCGACGCTCTGTTCGCCGCTATCAGAGTACGGTTCGCCGCTGTTTTCAGGGCGAAGCTCCTTAGGGTTTGGTCGTTCCCTCCTCTGCAGTAGTAGTAGTAGTATGTATGTATGCATGTATGTATGTATGTAGCCAGCTCTAGTTTAAAGAATTGCTCACAAGATGAGCAATTCACTAGATATCACAATTTACAAGACATCGTAGTGATCCTTGATTTAATCGCATTAAATAGGTACTTTGCGGGCGATATACTCTAGTGAGCTTTCAATTTTCGTCTTAATGTACATGATAAAGAAATTATTTCTACGAAAAACGCAAAGCACACCTTGAGCAAGATGTTTGGTTTTGGGACCTTTACGTGCAGTAAACGCCGTGCATTGTTCACGAAGCCGGAGCACTTGCCGGATAGCGTTCCGCTGGCTTTCGTTGGCCATGCCACCACACCTCGCGTGGTGGAACTCGAAGAGGAACGCTACGCATATCGTGTTTTCCCTCTAAACTTGCCGTTAATTCCCACAGGGCGAGCGGGGAACGCGGTCGCTCTTGGCAAGCTTTCTCTTTCGCTCGGAGCGGACACTTTTCCTGCATTTCACCGATCACAAAGCGGTGATAATGAAGGGACCACGCAAACCAACAGTACAATAAAAGTTTGATGTTTAATATATACACGGTATTTCACGCTCTTTATGTGATGTACTGGGCGAATTTCACGGAAGAGTTTCACGGTTTACCGATGATTTCCTCCGGAGCTTCGCCCTACTCGTCGGAGTCATCCCCATTCACCCTGTGGATATGCTGTGATTTTTTAAATGCGAAGCATTTCTTAGCGAACCTTTGGCACTTTGAGCGTATCTATCTATCTATCTATCTATCTATCTATCTATCTATCTATCTATCTATCTATCTATCTATCTATCTATCTATCTATCTATCTATCTATCTATCTATCTATCTATCTCTATCTAGCCACCTACGTCTGGGTGCTCTCCTGATGGCCTCCTTAACTTGGTGTAGACCAAAATCGTCATCGGAGGGTCAGAGGATTTCACGAATATGACGACATGAATATGACATGAATAACGTGAATATGCTGTCGCGTTCGTCATCAAACCCTTTTTTCTAGACATGTGTGGCACATACCCATTTACCACGGCCCGCACTGTGCGGGTATGCGGCACAGGTGATTGACAGTTTATATTAACGCGGAACGGCGAGAAGAGATATTGGTAATTTAAATGCGAGAGCATTAAGAAAAACCGACATCGGCAGCGTTGACCCGACAAATGGAAATAATAAAAACGAAGATGCCAGCAGGAATTACACGGACACACACATTAGTGTACCCATTACAACGGACACACACATTAGTGTGCGCATTTTCTTACATGTAGTGGGTAACTGTTTTCATAAAAAATGCTCTTCAAGAGTGCAGAGACGTTGCTTGTACTGTAGGGATGTCGTGTGCGTGTGCGTGTGTGGTTGAGGGAGGGGAGGGCAGCTGAACATAATGAGCCGCGAAACAGAGCGCGATGAGGAGTGGGCCGGATATCGCTATCGCGTTCAACTCTTAAAGGGAGAGCTTAAGCGTCCTCCCATTTTCCGTTGGCTAATCGCCCTTTCCAAGTTTTGCATAGAAAGTTTCTTTTGTGTTCCTTTTTTGTTTTGTTGTTTTTTTTTGAAGGGGGGTTATGTCTAAGGTATTTTAAAACGAGTTATTCTATGTAAAGCTTTCCTACCTTGGCTTTAAGCCCTAACTTAAGCGTACCAGATTCCACCTCTATCTTCCTAGTTTTGAGAAATAGTACACTCGGAAGCTTTACAACCGTTAAAAATGTTCAAAGTACACATAAGTACGCCAATCTTATCTTCAATTTGTTTCAAACCTTGGTGTACTATCTGTGGCACGCTGAGCCA
>NW_023615998.1:0-40001 GCF_013339695.2 Rhipicephalus sanguineus
GAACGAAGATCAGCACAATAGCGTGCTCTTTGTTCTCGCAGCAATGTGACTCCCACACTTGGACTGTTTGCGGCTTTTTCTCGAAAGTTCTGGTTTTTTCTCTTATTTATTTAGTATATTTATATGCACGAAACAAATTGCCGGTACGTCCCTACAGATCATATATGATATTTGTTGGAGTTGTACGGAGCGTAAGTCATGCGATCAAATCATTAGGCACAAATATACGGTCATACGCAGCAACACAAAAATAATTATACTTATACACAAAAATGTGCCAATATTAAGTGTGGGTAACACTCACATACAATATGCGATTGCCACATTTACTCAGTATACAAAATAATTTATCAGTACACACGATAAAGACGCCAGATTTAACTGGGTGGTAGGCATGTTGTCATAAAGTTATAAATTTAATAAACTCGTTATTGCTAGTTATGCATTCGGGTGATCTATTTCGTTTCGCAATCGCGGGCTGGAAGAAAGGATATTAACCATATGGATGAATATAAATAGGTGGCTACGAATATATATTTTAAAAAGCATAGCTGCTGAATGCAGGAAATTGTGCGGGAAATTCACGATCAAGTAGTGCGTCATTGAAAGTTTCGAGGAGTTTTCATAAAATATAAACAAAAGCAGAGAGGGTGAACCGCATATGAAAAGCGGAAACAAAGATGGCCGTGAATATGACTAAGGAGAGGAAAAAAGAAAACACAAGAAAAATTGGCTGCGACAATAGAAATGGCCCCGCTTTACAATTTGTAGCCAGAGCTGAATGAACACAGATTAAACACACTGCAGAAAACATTCGCAAAAGAGAGGAGGCATGCGTCTATCTTAAGAAATATCCGAATATGCTGCACTGCCTTGCGCTCCTCATAAAGAAGAGTGGGCGTCAAACGCACTTACCACGCTTTCATTTTCAGGTTGGCTTTGCTGCACGATTCTGTGACTTTCCTAGAAAAAAATGTTTACTTGAATTAGAGAAGGAAAGCACTTCATAACACCGTGCCATTAACGTTTCCTTGAATAAAGTGAATGTTCGCCAAAAGTGCCAACACTAAATGGCGCGATGATGCGAGCTGGCACAAAACGTGTCGTTCAATTACTCGAGAAGCTCATCGAACGCTTTTTTTCTAAGACGAAGTTTTTCTGAGACGTATTGTTTACGCTAAAACTTTCAACACCTCGAGCAGTGTGTCGGAACGGAACAAAAACCAAAAAAAGATAAAAAAAACATATTTTTGACCGGAACAAAAACGTAACCGAAACTTTATTATTTCGTTCCGGAGTAAAACCGAAAATTTTTTAATTGTTTTTCGTTTCACGAGTAAACTTGGCAATCCGGAAAAACTCAGGTCGCGCAACGTGAGCACTTGTGCATCTCGCAGGGTACAGTAGTAGCGCATACCTCAGGCAGGTACTCCAAAGCAAATATATGTTGAAATTGTGCGAAAATCAAAAACAGTGGACACAAGAGATCTTTATATTAACGGAAGTGGACTTTTGCGCGCTTTTCACGCAGGCCAGTGTGGAGAGGACCTTGTCGGCGCTGAAGTTTGTTACAGCGGAAGCTGTTCGAGATAACAACAGCCGATTTTCGGGCCATAGTTGTCCGCCGCCGCCGGTGTGCGTAAACGCTATCGTGTGAGATAAGAAAAAACATGGCTGATACCCCTTTCATAGGAATCGGTATAACACGAAAGTGAAACATGTTTTCACAGGGGTAGTTGAGCGTTTATTGTGCATTGTTTCGCCACAAGGGCGATGGAATGAATGCTATAGCAACAAATTGTAAAGTCACGCGAATAACGGCATGCAGCTCGAAACATGCAGCGCGCTCTAAAGCAGAAACGACGCACGGAAACAACATATACAGGACGAGCCCGAACTAACAACTGTCAGAATTGTGATTTCTTTGCGTGTGAGCAGCGCACTCTTTTCGGAAACGCGGCCGCTGTAGCTAGCGAAGTGACCTTCGTCTTCTCTGAATCGTCAACGGAAACTTCCGGTGAAAGGACAAGACATTACCAGCCGCCCCCATCATGATGTAAGCGCGTGCACACGAGAGACACCACCTGTAGAAGCACGCTCGCATAGAGACGCGCGAAGCGTCGACCTTTATAGCGCCCCCTGCAGGATCTTCGCGCCATCTCGGCTAGTGATAACAAGAACACGCTGAAGCCACCGAGCTCTGAATACCGCGAACGGTAAATGGTGTATATAAATAGGTTGCTGTTAGTAAGCTCAAGAACGTGCGGTCTGTGGCCGTGTGGTTTCACGCCGCGCACTTCGGAGCGAATGGTCGTAGGTTCGACTCCCGGCAACGGGACTTTTATTGCGATAGCAATTATATGGACAGTCTCGGCTGAATTTTGCCGTCGCCGTCATGCACCGTATATGTATAAGTATGTATATATATATATATATATATATATATATATATATATATATATATAAAAGCCCCAAAGAAAAATAATTCAGAAAATGCTTCCGAAGCGCGGAATCGAACCAGGGACCTGTTGCTCCGCAGCGAGTGGCACTAACCGCTACGCCACGAAACGCAGATCCTCCACGTTGCTAACGGCGAGCGTTATATACACACCCTTTACCGCTGGACGGACTCAGAGACGGCCGGCGCTTATAATAGTTTCTTCATTACCAGCGAGATGGCGCTAGGAGCACGACGGGCGCATTTAAAAGTCGTCGGCGAGCTCGCTCGCTTCTCCTTACTGCGCAGGGAGAACCTTGCCCTTCCGCTGTCTGCTCGCGCGGTTTTCTGGTGGTGAGGGGAAGAGGGTTGTTTCAAGCTCTCACCGTGGCGTCCGCGCTCATGTTACGGAGCGTACAAAAGTCACTCGGGCTCAAGAGACGCCGCTAAACGAACAAACAGACGATGAGCGCGAAACTATCAAGTGTCACAGCTCGACACTTGAAGCACGCTAGTTTCCTTCGCTGCTTCGGCCGCCTTTGCAACAGGAGCGCTGTTCAAACTGAGAGTATCCATTGGCGAGCCTCATATCGTATAGCATTAGTTTCTTGCTATCGCATTCACTGATCCGCCCTTGCGGCGAAACTGCGAGTTTTTTCTTCTAGTTTTTTTTTCTTTGCCATCTGTTAGCATATATTTTACGACGTCATATCCGTGACGGAAATACATCAGTGGAGCCGTGGTGGACCCCGGCATAAAACATTTTCGTGTTAAAAATGAAATCAGAAACAAATTTCTAGGATCGGATGGGACTTTAACCCGCGCCCTCTGCGTGGCAGTCGAGTATTTCACCACAATGCCACGACGGTGCTTGTAACTCCTTCGCAAAAATACTCCATACAGGCGTCATGGCGGGCAAGGAATCGTGTTAACATATGCTATATAGTATGGCAGAAGAGTAGAATAACAACCTGGCGTCACACAATGCGAATGGCGCAAAGAGTCGGTCGTTGCATTCTTACAACCCGTTACAAAAGGCTCAACTACAATTCTTCATCGTCATCAGCCACAGCACAAAGTACACATAATGCCTTACGGATGTGTAGCGGGTGCCACGATTCTCCGAAGAATGGCGAAAATTGGCATAGTGGGTGATTCGCTACATCAGAAAAATTGCGATAACGCATAGCGCAGTGGGTACTTTGCATGTGTACTTGTATTAGTTGCCCCAAGAGAGTCTACAACGGGATCTAGACAGGCCGCTCTTTCAGCTTTAGCTGTGACTGTGCTGCGTGTTCCGCCCAGGCCTCGGAATTGTTTTTATCAGAACAGCAGTCTCGCACATTCGGACGGTGTCAGCACGGCGTGTGTCATCTTTCGGTAGCGTTCGTCGGCGTCTAAATTGATGCGTAATCACAGAGCTGGAAAAAAAAGACAAAACCGATCATAACAACAGCTGCCACCCGAGAATATTTGAATTGCAGGACTAAGACGGACAGAAGACGCCAGCTTCCGGGACAAACAGGGGAAATTTCGGTGGCTTCACAAGCGGCCTCCTCGCAGAAAGGGGATGCGCCGTCCAGCCTTTTTAAAGGAGGTCAGTGGTTCAAGAGGAATCTAAACTACGGCATGATTATGAGACTCGTCATCGTAGTTGACTCCGGATTAGATTTGACCAAATAGGCTTCTGTAACGTGCATGCAATATCTAAGCACACGTGTGTTCATTGCACTTCGCCGCATCAGGAGTGCGGCCGCCGTGACCGCAAATAAGTAAAATTATTCAATGTATTACGAGCTGCACTAGGTTGAATTGTGAAGCGGCCTTCCTACGTGTGGCCGCTCAAGGGAAGTGCCTTGCCGGCGGGAATGCTGCTCGCGGCGAAGGTGCACTGCGAATGGAGCCAACTCTACGAATGTTCTCAAGAAAGGTCACTCGGTTCACTGACAAGAGTGACACAAGTTTCCCTATCTTTTGTTTGTAAACTAGGAGGCTAAGGTTTCCACCAACACCATTTTGGAAAGGCATGAGAAGACATCAGCGAAGGAAGCATTGAACTATAAAATAGGAATTAGAAATTAAATCTTTATGTCTCTAGTTAGCCTAATTACGATGCCTTAAAGGTTAACAACTGCCTTACAAATAAGACGGAAGGCTTGCTAATTATGGACGTTTTAAGTGAGGGAGTGTGGAAGATCAGACGCAGGTTCCAACAGAGACCCTGTGAGAGTGAGAAAGAGAGCGAGTGGAACTTTCTTCAAAGCAAAGGCGGATCTTAGATCCTCTATGCCTGGGGTCTTACGTCCAGGGCTCTACTGGCCTTGGCCGTCCGCAGGACTTGATCCGAGGTAGCGAGCTGCACTCCCGAGTCGCGTATTATGAAGTGCTCGCGCCGCAGCGCGCGCGAGTGAGAAAAAAGAGAGAGCAAGGAGGGCGCCAATGGTGGCCGCCGGGAGCTCTTGCTCGCTATTGGTTCTTTTTAGGTCACGTGACTGAGCCCGCGCGCATTTTCGAACGCACGCTCGCCCCCTCCACGCCACAGATCAGCGCACCGAGGGCGCCTGTGAGTGGGTTTCAAGAGGGTGATAGATTCGATGAGCAATGTGGTTCCGACTGTCAACGTGAAGTGCCTCTGTGCAATCACCATGCTGTTATTGATGCCCCCCACCTTATGTAATACCCTGAAAAGGGCCTTTAAGGGTCAATAAATGATGATGACGATATCATTATGAGAGACGCCGTAGTGGCGCGTTCCGGAAATTCTGGCCACCTGCGGTTGCCAGTGCAGCTATTGGATGTGCATTCTTAAGTAAAAAATGATGTTTCACTCAAGAAAGTAAAGAACGATACAAAAAATTATGTAAAAAGCTAAACCACAGCAAACTCGCTCGTGATATCGTCAGTGAAAGAGCATTGGTTTTTTAACTGTTCTTTTAAGTGAAGACCCATAAGTCACAATAGCCGTTGCGTATCATCGTGTGAGAATCAGGTACACGGTAAAAGTCTGTTGGTCTTTACATTCAAGACAAGTTGAAGTTACTGAGCATAGATGATCTGTTTTTGACGAAGAATTCTTAGCAAGTGATCAGTTATCGTCAAACTGAGTCTTGCAATAACTTGCGTGCTTTCGTGATGGACGTCAAAGATGTGTATTATTCCTTAACCCATAATAAGCTACTTTCATGCGTTCAGAATGCATGGACGTTCATGATGAACTGAATTTGATAAATACCGTCGGCGTATCGTTGCAAGGGTTTCGTGAGTTTCTTTCTAATTCAACGCCATATTAACACGAAAGCGTTTTATGCTGGGGTCCACCAACTACTTCCGTTACCGGTCTTCACGTTCATAAAATGGACGCCAACGGTTGAGAAAGGCAGAAACCAAGAAAATGATATGCCGCTGGGAATCGAAACCTCAACGCTGCTGCCGCGGCAGTAAGCGACCGACGCTAAACCAACTAAGCTAGCTTGGCAGATACTGGACACCTCACGAACGCGCCTTATATCTTTTACACATTCTCTCTCGCACGGATCTCTCTGTTGACGGTGTAGATAGGCGGGGTGGAGCGGGTGCCGCCGTCCGTGAGAGGTGAAAAGAAGTAATGCGTCACGATCGACACTCACTAGCGCTTACTTCGAGATTGCGTGCGATATCGGAGGCCATGGTTAAGGCGTCACGATACCAGCGAGGGACACTGGCCGCGCTGGCCTCGCCGAGGCACCCTAGACACAGTTAGGTTCTTCGCCCTTCGGTTCGCGTGAGCGTGCGCCGGCTCATCGAAGTAGTGCGGCTTCCACATGCACCAACTGGATTTCTCCACCGCCGACTAGATCGAGTGCGAGAGCACCGACTAACAAAACTGCTGCAATACGTGTTGCAGAAAGGACACGATTTCGACGGGCGAATGTCGTGCCTTGGTGGAGCGAAGCAGAGGCCCGCGGGACGCACGCGTGTGCGGCTCAGGCTAAGAACCTCTACAAACTAGGCGTCAACCTGGCTGCATCCACGCCAATCGGTGCTATAGCTGCAAAACTCCAATAAACATTGTACAAGCTCTCATATATAATTACAGAATAAGCACTACTTCTGTGTAGATACGTTTCACTTTCGTGTTATACCGATCCCTATGACGGTGGGATCAGCCATGTGTTTTTTCTCAGTGTGACTGAAATATTTTAACACGAAAGCGTTTTATGCCGGGGTCCACCAAGACTTCAGTGACGTATTTCCGTCACGGAAATGACGTCGAAAAAATATACACAATCAGATGGCAAAGAAAAAAGGTACCGTCAACGGGCATCGAACCCACGACCGCTCGGTCCGCAACAGCATATGCCGGGCACGCTATGCACTGCGCCACGGTCACTTTTTTTTTTCTTTATTTGCACTGCGCCACGGTCACAGACTCTGGAGGTTTTACGAACGCGCCTTTTATATCTACCACTCTCCCGGTCGGCTGGGTCGTGTTGACCTCTGGGAGTGGTAAGGCAAAGTAATTCGTCATTGCTGTGGCCTCCGCGACTAGCACCTGCACCGCGTTTACGCGTCCGTTCCGTCCGAGGTGGCGACCTTTGCCCAAGCGTCGTAAAAGCGTCGGCCTCGCTCAGCATCACGCTAATCCAAACCAAAAATAGCTCTGCGACACACGCCTGCCTCACCTGGCTGTAACAGCGCGTTCCATGCTCACGCGCTCGCCCCGAGAAAAATCGCGGCCGGGCTACCGGGGCGGCACGACGCGCTTTGCGTTTCCCTCTAGTCCGGACGTGGTGTTCAATCACATTTTAACATGCCGCGGGATGGCGACCAAGTTCTGCGTCCAATATTCGACGCTCTTCTGGCTATCACACCTCGTTCTCTGATTACGCTTTCACCGTTAACTACTACAGCTACCACAAAGGTTTGTTGAATCATTTAACATGGACGTTAGTCGTCGGGATGGAGACGTACCACCAATCATCAGTAAGCTATGTTATCTTATGTAAAAGGTGTATCACTAAGGCTTAAGAAGATTGGAAGCACCGTTAACGTCAAGGTCGTGTTCACAGCGCCAAACAGACTATCCAGCCTGTGCAAAGCCAGCTACCGGAAAGCCAAGGAAGCTGGGTGTACGACAAAGAACAGACATAGCTTTGTTGAGTGCGTCACGAATGTGGTGCATGAGCTACCGCTAACGTGCGGGAGGAAGTAAACACCGGCCAGACTGGTCAATGTATGAACGGCAGCTTGCGGGGGCACGCCAACAATGTGCGCAATGACGCGATTCGGGCCATCTTAGCCTCCACTGCAAGAACTGTGGGTGCAATGCCCTAGTATTGCCGATGCTACGTCGTGGCAAGGAGAGCCAAACAAATGACACGTGGCGTAACACAAGATGTGAATATCGCTAAATGGGGGACACCTTCGGGAGCCCAACATCAGTTGGTCTAACAAAAAAAGAAATCAGTTGTCTTAATTACAATCCATGAACGACATGGCGAAAAGAGCAGTAAATAATCTCTCTTAATCGTTTCCTTTTTAGCCGGCTTTCACTTTGCAGTGTTCATCGTTTCCGACGTGAAATGTGACAAATGTGGTCGCGCGGGCTTTTCACCAGTCCCATATATATGAGTGCGACGCTTTGAAAATAAATCTGTTCGAAGTTAGCGCCTGTATTCGTCGGTGTTAGCTGTTTTTGTCTCGTGTGTGCGCTAGAAACAGCAATGGAACACGATCATGCCCAAATCTACGTGATTCCACTAATCATGAAGCCAACATGGCAAACATTTTGGACGCGCTTTTGTATTTCGGGTTTTCCCTGTCAGCGATCCATGCCGTATTAATTCTCTCACATGTTACTGGCGATCCACTCGAGGGCGTCGCCGTCCGTACAGATGTGGACGCGGAGGCACTTCACGTTGACAGTCGGAACCACATTGGTCACCGAAACTATCACCCCATCGAAACCCACTCTCACGTGCTCTCAGCGCGCGGATCTGCGGCGTGGAGCAGGGCGACGTGCGTTCGAAAACGCGCGCGCGAGCCACGTCACGTGATGCCAAAAGAAAAACCAATAACGCGCAAGCGCTCCTCGCGGGAGCCGCTTAGCGCCGCTGGCTCCCTCCTCGCTGTCTCTTTTTTCTGTCTTGCGTGCGCTGCTGCGCCAGCAATTCATAATACGTTCTCGGGTCCGAGCTGGCACATCCCTGTGACAGTAAAAGCGAAACAAAACGCTGCAGTAAAGAAACACAATGAAATTGAAGGTTAGAGTAAATATGAGATTAATAACAGTATGAGCGCGAAAGCCAACGAATTCAGCTGTGTGATGGAAATCGCAGGTCTTATTGTACTCGGAAATTAGCGAAGAGGTTTGAAATGATTCCTCCGAAGGATCTCTTCGTAGATCAGTCACTAGCGCATTAGAGGTTGCTTGTGATCACCACTTCTTTTGTCGTCGCATGCTGCTATGTTTTAGGCAACTGCGACACGGTAGAAGCGTGGTTGCAACATCGAATTTTTGAATCAGCATGAAACGACGAATGGTCGAGTACACTCTTCAAAAAAGGGAGTCATGTCTACCTGACTTTCCTTGTGGCAGCCGAGGATCACCTTTTTTTTCCTAAAGGTAACCACAATACTCTGGTCGGTGCCCCTGCATGAAATATATGACTCCCTTGCTCCAAGGGAGTCAGTCATTAACATGCATATACAGGGGGATTTTGAAAAAGAAATCTGTACTGGCTACGACCAGGATACAGTTTGCTGGTTTGGAGGTTGTGTGCATAAAATGATATACCGAAAACTATCGCTTGAAAATATATAGAATGCGATCGTAAAATGTGGAAGTACACACGAATTATGCGATGACTTCAGGTAAATTATTGCTGAAATAGCGCGTTGAAACGTCTACAAACATGCAGGGTTCTGAAAAATTTGAAGTCTTGCCCTTCAAGCGGAACATTGATAGTTATGACAACGTTGGACAATGAGAGCGCTCACAAATTTACGAATATTTTAACGTTTGCAAGTGAGGCTCGTAGATTCCTACGACTGCATGTACTGCAAGAAACATACGAGTACTAGTGAAATGAGTATTCGTGGTGTTGAAGGGGTACATTTTAGCGCAAAATATGAAAGAAAGGCATGAGTAAAAAGTAGGAGAAAGCAGAAAGGTCTGGGTCAGAAAGGTCGGCTTTCACCCACTTTTTACTCGTGCCTTTCTTCCATAGGTTGAGCTAAAATGTGCCCCGTCGATTCTAAAGAACTCGACCAGCAACAAGTCTTACTCATGCATGGTGTTACAGGCGCAGGCGATCGGGAACACATCTAGCTCGATGAGTGTGAAAACATGTGCCGCAAAGCTGTCATGAAGGCCCAACCGCATGCACGTGAATTTTGAGCGACGGCGACGAGCGACAGCGACAAACGGGCTCCGTCGCGCTGTCGCGTCGTGACGGGAGCACCCACATGTTCGCGACAAAGTGTCATGGTTGGTCGGTTGAAAACTACTGCGTGCGCGCAGGTAAATTGCGAAAAAGAATTGCATAGTAGATGATTGGCAACATGCGCCATTTATTATTGTCTTGCGTGAGATAAGGAAGCCATGAAAGCGTTTAGTGACCTTGTTTTTTCCCAGCCTTTTGTTTACTCGCGACAGTAGTATTTGCTGTGCACTCGAGGGGGCGCCCGGAAGGCTACGCTACTACGTCGCTCTATGCAAGCTGTGTCATCTTAGGGTTAGTCCACGAGGCGCACTGCCACAACGTTTCCTCCTGCTGTCATGGTACGTTTATGAAAAGCCGAAGCGCCTCACATCGCTGCCTCGCAAAGACAAGGTATATCTCACACGACGACCAAGTTGACACTGCAGCACGCGACCACCAGTGCAACATGCTACCACCGAAACATGAAAACTAACCGTTTATGTGGTCGGGCGTTGCCCATGGGACCGGGAGCAGCCAGGCCTTAGGGAAAAGTAGAGCTCAGGAGCTGCAGCTGATTGCAAGAACGTTTATTTACATGACTATTTGGTAGCGTGTTTGCGGAGCGTCTCGACGCTCCCGCTATAAAGCCTCGGTCTTCCCAAGGTTCGCTCCTGGAGAAAACCATTGAGTTCAGGACAGTCCAATCAAAAAGTTGTCTTCATCTCCACCTCCAAAGGGGAAAGGTCAAGCACCGCGCCCTTCCCACCCAAGGAAAGAGAGAAGCGGCGCGCCCGGCTCGACGGACGACGCCCGGGAAGTGAACCGAAGACACAATAGGGCACCATACACACAGTGAAGGGATCGCGGTGGCGCTAATTCCTGAAAACTGGCCGTGTTGTCAGGTGCAATCTTTGCTTGCCTCGATAGCGTCGTGGATCTGCAGCTCCTGGCAAGGTCACCAAGCCATAAATGCAACGCCGAGTGTGAAAGATGTTCCCGGTTAGGAATATTAGGCGGTTGGCTAATTGTCCGGTGCATCTCGCAGAATGCTGAACAATGTAGTACACAAGTGACTGCCTTTTCAGAGCAGCCATGATGGCAAACAGCTCAATTCCAGGCCATAAAACCGTCAAACTCGGCCGGGTGTGTCCAAGTCGATTGACGTGGGGAACTGACAGCTTCAAAGGATTCAGGACACGACTGCCGTGTTGTCGCCGTATCAGGTGCTCTTCGCGGGGAACGTTGACAATGCAAAAAGCAGGGCAGAGGCCGTCAAATCATTCCCACGATCCCGCGGCATCAAGCCGTGAAATCCGATCATAACAGCCCGTCCGCCGCTCCAGGAGGCCTCGAAGGGGATGCAGCACCACAGCACCCCGGAGAGGCCGCTGACCTTCTCCCTTGTTTTAGTTCTCACGTAGGCTTAGCCCCAGCTTTGGAACTGAGAAACGACTTGCAAGCGCCGTAATTGAACCATCCAAACTCAAGCCACAACAGAGAGCACCCAATTGACATTAACAAATCCCAGGCTACATTCTCTAATCAAAACTTCCTCGAAAATTACACTTACGCTCTCGGTCGTGAAAGTCACGGATCAATTAACAAATGCCATAAGCAACACAGACCCACTAAGCATGAATGAAATCAATAGCCTCACGTTTTTGTATTATTTCCAGACAAAGCCACATCCTCTAAGGCACGCTGGTGCTGCAGGCGATACAAAAACGAGAGGAAGTGATTTATAAAATAGGCTAAATGCATGTTATGAACACAAAACGCAAAAACAAAGGTATGTAAAGTTACTTTGGTGTTAAAGGGGATAGGCGCAGCTGAGACCAGCAGCGTTTCCGCTATCTTGGCCACCATCGTGGTCCAAACAACACACCTCAGCTTTTGCGACATGGCAAATTTTGCTCATCAGAGTTTTGCCGGTGGCACGCAATTGCCCCGGAACATCCCTGAGATAGCTCAAACACTCCTTCTAGCGGAAGGAAAAGACAGCAGTGCCTACTGTATAGGTGGGTGCGTAACCTTGATTGCCGTCAAAAACAAGGTCCATATTTCGGAAGCCGAACGACGCGTGCTTAGAGCCGAATATAAGGACAAGGTCCGGCCCTGCGCCCTCGTAAGGCACTGAAAGCAAGGAAAACAGAGTAGCCCGCACACAGGCATTCCAGTCCGTCAGGCTGACAGCACATAACCCTTCTGAATGAGGCAACACTATGCCGGACTCCTGTTTTTCCTGGAGCCTCGCTTGGGGGGGTTCCTAGTGACTTGGAAAGTTCGTCGCCAGCGCATTCGTCGCGACTATCGACTTGTGGGTCAGCAGCGTTTAACCCTTCCCGAATCGCGCAGCGCTTCATCTCAGGCGAGGACTCTCAAGCCATCGGACGCGTCAAAGCTGCAACCGTATGGTCACCAGAACAAAAGCCCTTCTTTCTCCAAAGCATAGCCGAGTCGTTATAAGAGGGATAATACTTGGGCAGGTTTTGTGACACGGCAGCGTCCGTTGCCAGCAGTCCGAGAGGACTCTCACTCTCCACGCGGCTGTCAACTTGTGGATCAGCAGCGTTTAACACTTCCTGAATCGCGCTGCTCTTCATCTGCTCGTCGACAGATTGTAAGCGGACTTACAATCTGTCGGACACGACAGCGCTTCAACCGTATGATCACCAAAACAAAGACCCTTCTTGCTCAAAAGCATATCCGAGTCATTCGAAGAGGGATCATGCTTGGGAAGGTTTTGTGACACGGCAAACCACGTGGGGAACAGTCCGAACGGTCCCTAAATCACCACGAGGCTATCAACCTGTGGATCAGCTCGTTGAACAATACCAACGTACAATGCGCGCTTGTTTGATCTCGGCTGCGGTCTGGCGCTGTAGGCATGGGCCTTGTGTTCAACATGAGGTGCTCAGGTATGCACGCCGAGCTCTACTACGTCTGCCAGGCTCGCCTGCCCATTTACCAAACCCTAATGCACCACCTGCTGCTGGTTTACGCGACTTTCAGGCGTTCACACAACACTTTCAGTCAATGGCTCAATCTTTTGCTAGTGTCAGTTATCCCGGACCTGTTTCTGCGCATCCCCTGTTGAAAGATTTACCACACGACACCAGCAATGCATGCCACGTTCACCTATCGCCACCATTGGATGACGAAATAAAGGATGCGTTAAACGCAATGAAAAAGGGTTCGGCCCCCGGGCCTGACAAACTTCCTGCTAAGTTTTACTTACAGTTATGGCCTATCGTTGGCCCATATATGTCAGGCGTCATTCCTTAATGTTCCCAAGATCTTACCTCCCGAACTCTCTCTACAGATGGCGTATTACGCTAGTTCCCAAGAAATACTCATTGTCCACGCGACCGGAAGATTGGAGCCTTATTAACCTTCTAAATGTAGATTACAAACTCTTGACGAACATCCTGGTGCGCCGAATCAGTCGGTCTCTTCCAGCAATAATCGCTCCCTACCAGTTTCGTTCCATACCGGGGCGAGAAATTCACACCGATACATCGTTAACGCGCGACATCATCAAGTACCCCACTGGCCGATGTGCCGAAGGGCTGCTGCATTCCTTAGATCAGGAAAAGGCTTTTGATTTCATTTAGCATGACTGTTTACTAAATGTTTTACATGCATTCGGTTTCCCGGACAAATTCATTCAACTCATTCACGCCATGTATACCAATTCTGAAAGTATCCTTTGTTAGATTCCCGTGAGATTCACCCCCTTCCAAGTCTTGCGAGGGGTCCGTCAGGCGGGTTCTATCCGTCAATTCTATTTGTCCTTCCATTAGAACCCTCCTTAAGGGCCTTAAAACATGACCCACGGACGCGACGCTTACCCCTACCTGATGATACGCAAGTAAAGGTCACTGCTTATACTGATAATATTACCCTATATGTCCATAATGAACACTCGCTGGAGGATGCCCTTTATACTTTTTATCATTTCGGCATGATCCCAGGTGCAAGGTTAAATTTTTTAAAAGCGAAGATTTCTTTATTGGCAATCCCAGCGGTCATGTCAGTAGCACGTCGCCTTTAGAATCGTCTCCTACCACTACGATCATCGGCGTCACTTTCAATGCATTCGGTCTACATGACAACACCTGGTCATTCGTTCAACAAACTCTCGAAAATGACGTCACAGTTGCCAAACATTGTGATTTCTACTCTTGCATCACCGGTACGTATTGCAACCGATTTATCTTGGAACATTTTGGTACCTTTGCCATACTGTAAAACCCCCGCTCCGCGACTCAAGTAAAGTACAAAGTTGCATCAATTCGTTTTTATGGTCTGGTGGCACAGAATTATTATCTCCTCCGACGTTAGCTCAACCGCGAGACCGTGGCGGCTTTGCGTTCCCCGATGTTTCTTCTACCGCTTCCATCTTGTGGCTGCGCAATTTCTTGAGAATACTAAGTAGTGACGGTACACTCGAACAGACCCTGGCTTGTTACCAGCCTAGGCGATTACTACTTGTCTTGATGCCAGCTAACCTTATAAACCGCAATCCCCTGTCAACTCTACTATCATTTTTGTAGCGAGCCCTTCCGGCATTTCCCCGACATCTAGAGGCTACGTGCCCAGAGATAGAGGGCACCGATGCTAATGTGGTGGACACAATGGCCACCTTTCTGCTGCCCGTGCTTCGCCAGCACCGTGAATCTGTAATGAACCGCCCATGAAACGAATAACAGTAGCGGCGTCGCCAGGCCATCTCCATGATGGCTGGGGCTGACTCTCCGCTCGAGCTCGGTTGCAGGGTTGGCAAGTGCTGCGCGTCTCCACGTGCCCCAACTGTACTACGGTTGGAACTGACCGTCATGCGACCCTTGCCTGCGCAGTAGCACGCGCCTTATGGCGCGCTGTTCATTTAGGTTTCCGCGGACAGGGTGTGCGACCATTCGGGGCCGACGGCCGTTTTCCGCACGTGAACTCGTACGCGCTTTTATTAGTTCAGCTTTTGGCGAAAACAGACGCGAGCCCGTGGCTGGAAATTACCGCCGGCATGCTTTCTGGCCGATGTTGGGCAGAATGAGACACGAGGTCCTCGCCTTCCTCTCTGAGGACCTCTTCTTCCGAGGGGAGCGCGAGTTTCTGCGGCATCGGTCGTGCCCCTTTGCCGACGTCGAGCATAAAAGGGTACAGGTTACTTTTGGACCGACGTGATGCTAGACAGCGGCCGTCGAGTCGTTGTTGATGCTCTTGTCTGCCTACCCTCCCGATTTGTGTTTATCACTTTCGTATGTAACCCATTGTGTTTCACTGCATCGATTGTATCATGCTATCCATTGTTTCATGGTATCACACAGTTCGTTTGTACTCCATGTCACATCTTAGTCATGTATATTAGAGTAATGGTGTGTTCAGTACAAGACGGTGATGTTTGACGTGGCACATAGCTGTACCGATGTGTATGTACCACTATTTACCGAAATGTTGTCAAGTTTTTGTTTTTTTTACATTGTGTAAAAAAGCTTTTTCTAAACAGTTATAATAACCAATCGTTGTATCTGGGCTGGCAATACAGAAATAAAGAGCATAGCCACACGTTGTTAGGGACGAAGCTCCTTAAAGCGGCACCCGTTCGTCCCCGTCGTAGTGCGTAACCAGTCTTAACGCTAGTACCAGATCTTGACATCAAAGGTGGTGCCGGTGGGAGATTTCTCCTGTGCGTTGTTTAACAATAAAAAATTCGCAGCGTGCGCGTTAACTAAAAGCCGAATTCTTCTTTCTCTCTTCCCCATTAGCAGCCACTGGCATGTTCCAGTAGGAAACGTTAGTAGAAGTACAAGCGTAAGTGCTGGCTAAAAGCCGACTTCTTCTGTCTCTCATTCCCATTAGCAGCCATTGTTTACCTTGTTGTGCCAGGGCTCCCAACCCAAACTTCCTTGCTTCGACAAGGCATTCAAGCTGGTAAAACGTCTGACGCAACCAGCGTCAACACCCGCTGATGCAACGAGGCGGGAGTATTACGCAATCCCCGGTAACTCCGGCGATTCGTCTGACGCAACCAGCGTCAACACCAGCTGATGCAACGATGCGGGAGCCTTACGCAATCCCCGGCAACTCCGGCGCTGCGCCTGACGCAACCGACGGAAATCTCTCCCGCAACGTGCGGCAAGCCCTCCTCCCCGCGGATCCGGTTCGAGCCAGCGACCAACGGCGGTTCCTGATTGGAGGCTTCGCACTACTGGCTGATGCAAGGGGTCGGCCAGGGCTATAAAAGAACCAAGCTGCGCGGAGACAGCGAGACAGCGAACGAAGAAATCCCGGGTCGTCGTCGCACCGATGTGCGAGCCCAATAAGCTGTCGGCCCCAGCGCCGAATATGTAAAGCCTCTGTATATATGTATTTAAATTTGCCTTACATCACCGTCGCCTTGATCGCTCCGTCTATCAGCTCTGCGCAGAAGCAGTCGCAAGCTGAGACACCTGTTACCCAACAGTGGATGGCAGCTGCGGGATCGGCCGGCGTCAGCTACCTCGATGCGGTGAGTGCCTGATGTTTTCCCTTCAGTTCACCAGACTTCTCTAGCACATGTTATCGTAGTTTAGAGAAGGTTGTGCGAAGCATTGGAGTGAGCTTTGATTGTTTCGAGCAAAGTCGGAGCGCTTTGCAACCAAAGTTAATGCGGAGTGTGTAAACACGGCAGGTTGAGAATTGCTTGCGTGTCTTTCTAGTAGACTTATAGGGGGTACGGCAAGTAGATTCTAACGAGGGCAAATAGCAAGAGGCTAGTGTGAGCGATGGAGAACCTTGAAGTGAAGGAACTCATCGAAATTTGTGAAGAACTCGGCCTTACTCTGGGCCGTGCGAAGCGAAAGCAAGCGATCCTTGAGATCATGCAGAAGGAGGGAGTAACGGCTGAAGAAGTCGATGAGGCCTGGGCGGATATCAAAGAACGCCGCGAGAAGGCCGGAAGACGAGAACGAGAACTTCGTGAGCGGGAGGAGGCCGAAAGACGGGAACTCCGTGAGCGTGAGGAGGCCGAAAGGCGAGAAAGACAAGCCGAAAGACAAGAGCGCCTCGAGATGAAAAGAATAGAACTGGCACCCCGTCAGTGTTCGCAAGCGCGTAGCGTAGCTTCTGCGACGGTTCAGGCTAGTGGACATAGAATTCGGGACCAACTGCCACCGTTCGTAGTGGGCGAGGACATCGCGAAGTATCTAGTAAAGTTCGAACACGTCTGCGATAGAAATGGCATCGAGCGCTCTCTTTGGGCACAGAACCTGTTAGCTCTCCTCCCCGGGGAAATATCCGACGTGATAACGTGCTTGTCGAGGGAGGCGTTTGAGAGCTATGACGAGGTTAAGGAGGCTCTGTTGAGAAGATATAAATTGTCACCCGAGGCTTTCAGGCAAAGGTTCCGGTATGCAAAAAGGGGCAATGAGTCACACGTTGACTTCGCGTTTCGTCTTAAAGCCGATTTAATTGAATGGCTCAAGGGCGAAGATGTCTATGACGATCGCGATAAAGTGGTAGAGTGCATAGCATTGGAGAAATTCTACCGCTGTATCGAAGATGATGTCAAGCTTTGGCTGCAGGATAAGCTTGGAGAAGTACAGCTAAACAAGGCAGCAGAGTTAGCTGAAGAGTACTACATTCGTAGAAACTTGCACAGTAGGGCCGTGCGTGCTGAAAAAGCTGAGAGAAAAGAGGGCTTTTCAAAAAAACCTGATGTCCGGGCACCTGCTCCGCACCGTAATTTCAGAAAAGACCCGTCTTTTACGAAGGAGACTGAGGGAAGGGTAGACGGAAGCGCAGAAGTCGAGTGAGCTTCCCAAAAAGCGCACTGATACTACACGGGCGTTTGAGTCACGGAAGCCGCTAATCTGTTACAATTGCAAAAAAGAAGGGCACATCGCGGTAAATTGTAAAGAAAAGGTTGCTTTCGCAACGATTCGTGAATCAGAAAAGAACATGCGGTTGTTAGAACCGTATATTCAGGAGATTAGTGTCAATGGGAAAACGTGTCGAGCACTTCGAGACTCAGCGGCAACTATGGACGTTGTCTATCCTGCATTAGTGTCTCCAAACGACTTGACAGGGGAATGCGCATGGATCAGGCAAGTCGCCGAGGAGCAGAGCACTTGCTTACCGATAGCTACGGTGATCATTGAAGGCTCTTTCGGTAAGCTTCACACCGAAGCGGCTGTGTCTGCTGCTCTCCCAGATTGTCTTCCTTATCTTTTTTCGAACAACTCGGAGCAGCTCCTCAAAGAGCAGGGTAAATCGTTCTTTCCCAGCGTTGCGTACATGGCCCTCACGCGATCGCAAGCGCGGAAGCTTTCACAGGAACTTGATCTCGTTCCATGTAGCACACCACCACTGGCAAAAGCGGCCGAGCTGCGTGACCTTGGCAGCGAGTCGAGCGAGCCTCGGACAGAAAACTCTCGGGGTGGGTTACTCGAGCCGCCTGCAGCTGAAGCGGGCAGCGTCGTCTCCGTCGGCGGAGAAACCGAAGTGGCGCCGTTGGGCGAGGCGGGCAATACGCTCAAGCCTGTAGCTGAAAGTTGGTGTGAGCTGTCGAGGGTTGATCGAGCGACGCTCATTCGAGAGCAGCGTGAAGACATCTCGATAAACGCGCTAATGGAAAGCGTAAAATTGGGAGTAAAGAAAAAGAATGTTTCTTTTTATGAGAAATGTGGGCTATTGTATCGTAGCTACACAGATGTACAAGGTCGCAGGTATGAGCAACTCTTGATACCGCAAAAGTATCGTCGCCAGCTGTTGGAACTTGCGCACGAAAACGCGTGGGCAGGGCATCTCGGTTTGAAGAAGACCAAGGCTAGGATTTCCCTTGAGTTTTACTAGCCGAAATTCTGGAAAGATACTGAAGACTTTGTGCGCTCTTGCGACACTTGTCAGAGGGTGGGGAAATCCACGTACAAGTGGAAGGCGCCCATGAAGCTTGTGCCAGTTATAACAGAACCTTTTCGGCGACTAGTTATCGACATTGTTGGGCCATTGCCGGAGTCAAGGCAATGTTGTCGATACATCCTGACTGCCCTCTGCGTGGCAACGAAATTTCCAGAAGCGGTACCTCTTAGGGAGCTCAATTCTCCTCACGTCGTGGACGCTCTGCTCTCGATATTCGCGCGTGTCGGATTTCCTTTTGAAATTCAATGCGACAATGGCAGCGTCTTCACCAGTTGCCTTACCTCTACCTTTTTGGATAAATGTGGAATCAAGGTGGTGCACAGTTCGGTCCATCACCCACAATCTAATCCGGTAGAGCGTATACGCATTCAGTTCTGAAACGTATACTGAGAGCTCTTTGTTATGAGCACAAAGGCGACTGGGAAGCATGTATTCCTCCCGCTATGTTTTCTTTGAGGTCTGCTCCTCATGAGAGCACTCACTTTAGTCCCGCAGAGCTTGTATATATGGCCGGAGCTTAAGAACACCTTTGCGAATGCTACGCGAATCCTGGGAGGAATATGATGAGGACCCGAATGTAGTTGCTTATGTTCTCGACCTCCTTCAGAGGCTCGGAAAAACAAAAGATCTTGTGGAGAGCCTCATGAAGGCTGCGCAAGTATTGTCGAAAGAATACTACGACAAATCAGCAAAAAAACGTACCTTCGAAGTGGGAAGTCAGGTAATGTTGCTGCGGCCTTCCAAGAAGAACAAGCTTGAGGTTCATTGGGAGGGGCCCGCTAAAGTAATATCGAAGCTTTCCGATACCAACTACGAAGTGAAATTAGGAAAGCGGTCTAACAAAATTTATCACAGCAACTTGATGAAACCGTACGTTCAACGTCAGGCGGTCGTAAATCTGCTTTTGAATGCTTCAGAGGAGGAAGGAGAAGAAATTCTGACTTCTAGCGATGTAAGCGAAAGGGGTTCAGAGGTGATGTTGGAACAGTTGAACCTGGAGCCAAGGTTAAGTCAAGTCCAGAAGGACGACTTGAGAAGGATTGTTTCTGAGTTTAATGACGTGTTTTCCAGCCGTCCCGGAAAAACGACGGTTATTAAGCACGGCATCGAGCTAACATGTGAGAAACCAATCCGTAGTAAGCCATGCCGATGTTCCCCTGTGCAGAAGCAGATCATGAAAGAGAAAATCGATAGAATGCTTGAGTTGGGAGTCATAATACCGGGTGAGAGTGACTATACATCTCCTCTAATATTGGTTCGAGTGCCGGGAAAGGATCCTACGCCATGCATCGATTATCGCGCCTTAACGCCATAACTCGAGACCAGACCTATCCGATGCCAAATCTAGAAGAAAGGGTGGAAACAGTGTCAAGGCCAAACTACATTTCTACGCTAGCCCTCGCGCGAGGTTATTGGCATTTTCCCCTTACCGAGCGTGCTAACCGATACGCCGCGTTCGTTTCTCCATTCGGAACGTATCGTCCACTTATGCTGAGCATCGGACTGAAAATGCGCCTTATTGCTTTTCGGGTCTAATGGACCGCGTTCTTAATGGCCTGTCCGAGTTCGCACTGCCATATCTCGACGATGTTGCCGTCTTCTCGAACAGCTGGGACGAACATGTCGAACATTTACGAGTCGTGCTGAACAAGTTGAAAGAAGCGGGTCTTACAGCGAAACCTGCTAAATGTCACCTAGGATGCGGCGAGGTGTCTTACCTGGGACACGTTGTGGGGTGTGGCCGGCGTCGACCTTCAGAGATCAAGGTAGCCGCCGTCGTGAACTATCCAAGACCAACCACAAAGTCTGAGATAAGGGCTTTTTTAGGGCTAGCGGGATACTATCAGCATTATGTGCAAAACTACTCGACCATTGCCAGCCCTCTAACTGACGCACTTGGAAAGTCGGAGGCAGTTAAAGTGACACGGGACTCGGAGAAAGAGAATGCGTTTTGCAAGCTTAAACAAGCCTTAAGCGAAAAACCCGTTCTCATGGCACCCGACTTTTCCAAGGGTTTATCATTCAGTGCGACGCGAGTGATCGAGGAATGGGAGCTATATTGTGCCAGGAAGATGACACTGGTCACGAAAGACCAGTTTTGTATTTAAGCCGAAAACTGAGTTGCAGGGAAGAGGCATATAGTACCTCTGAAAAGGAATGTGCCTGCCTCGTGTGGGCCGTTCAAAAGCTGGCCTGTTATGTCTCCGGTTCCAAGTTTGTGGTCGAAACGGACCACTGTCCTCTAACCTGGTTGAATAACATGTCGTCCAAAAGCGGCCGGTTACTGAGGTGGAGCATGATACTCCAACAGCACAACTTGAACGTTCGTTACAAGAAAGGACAGCTAAAGGCGAACACAGACGCACTGAGTCGCGCGATCTGATCAGTGCCGTCTTCGGCTATCCTTTCGGTTTTTCGCTGGCAAATTGGGGCAAAATTTTGTCCTCATTGCGGCCTCAGCTGAGCGCTTCCGTCCTGAGTGATCTCAAGGGGCCAACATTATTTTGAATTCTGTTTCATTGCGTTTGTTACACGTGTAATATTTTGAGTTCTGCTTTTAAGAGTTTTGTGTCCCACATGTGCCTCTTGATATAGAGGGAACAAAATTTCGACAGAACCGTAGTTAGGAATATATTATTCTATTTAGGTCTGGTGTTCTGTCGGGTGACCGAGGGCACTTGCTTGTGTCGTGTGTTGTCTGTTGTCGGACCGTTCTTGACAAGTTGCAGAACGATCAACAAGTGCTGATACCAAAGTTCGTCAGAAGAGACAAGCAAAGCAAGTCGACACATCTTGGCGACAAACCACTGGTGCCGGGATCCGGCCTGGCGACTGGGATCTGTTCACGGAACGAAGCGTGGAGCCACATGTCCCCATGGCCCTGGAGGTGAACCTGGATGGACCTGGCGAACGAGCGCGCCCGGCATCCGAGCCACGTGGAAGCAGCTCGTCTTTCCGGCGCATTGTCTGGCGGCGGGGGTGCTGTTATGCCAGGGCTCCCAACCCAAACTTCCTTGCTTCGACATGGCATTCAAGCTGGTAAAACGTCTGACGCAACCAGCGTCAACACCCGCTGATGCAACGAGGCGGGAGTATTACGCAATCCCCGGTAACTCCGGCGATTCGTCTGACGCAACCAGCGTCAACACCAGCTGATGCAACGATGCGGGAGCCTTACGCAATCCCCGGCAACTCCGGTGCTGCGCCTGACGCAACCGACGGAAATCTCTCCCGCAACGTGCGGCAAGCCCTCCTCCCCGCGGATCCGGTTCGAGCCAGCGACCAACGGCGGTTCCTGATTGGAGGCTTCGCACAACTGGCTGATGCAAGGGGTCGGCCAGGGCTATAAAAGAACCAAGCTGCGCGGAGACAGCGAGACAGCGAACGAAGAAATCCGGGGTCGTCGTCGCACCTATGAGCGAGCCCAATAAGCTGTCGGCCCCAGCGCAGAATATGTAAAGCCTCTGTATACATGTATCTAAATTTTGCCTTACCTCACCGTCGCCTTGATCGCTCCGTCTATCAGCTCTGCGCAGAAGCAGTCGCAAGCTGAGACACCTGTTACGCAACAACCTCCAAGGTAGTGCCTGGTGAGATTTCTCCTGTGCGTGATTAAACAATAAAAATTTTGTTCAAAACGCCGTTGATTCAGGAAATAAACCAACGAAAGACGCCAGATGTTTTCTAAAAGCAAAACGAAAAGACGCCAGATGTTTCTAAAGCAAAACGAAAAGACGCCAGCTGCTTAACGAAAGACGCCAGATGTTTTCTAAAGCAATGGCTTTCTAAACAATGAAAAATCACAGCGTACATGTAAACTTAAAGTGAGCTGCAAGTCGTCATAACTCTCATCGAACCTTTAGTATAAACGCGCCCGATCTCACGTCGGTGATGATGTACTTGGCAGCATTCACGGAAGATTCACGGTTTGCCGATGAACCTCCGCAGCTTCGCCCAATCATCATCATTCACTCCGTGGATAAGCTGCGATTTTTTTCTTTCATGTAGGCCTGCTCAGTCGGCAACAACTGATCCCGGTCGAACGAGGCAAGTCATGGCAAGGAACACTGAACGCTTTATTATAGGCTTCATAAAAAGCGTAGAAGTGTAAAAGCAGGCTTTAAGAAGTTTGAAATGGGCACGGAAATAAAGTGTTCAAAAGTGCTTTACAGCAAAACTTGAGCCATGATATTAAGTTGTTGCCCTCTCAAGACGCACTTCTAACCAAAATAAATTAAAGAATTTTTTTAACGTAGAATGACTTAATAATTATTTCCCGGCATTTTTGTTGATCAGACGTAAAAATAGTTCCATGAAACTCGCAAGGTTTGCAGTAGTGATTACTCCGGGTGCGTTTGATGCGATGTAGTAGATGGCACGTCTTTCGCTCCAGAAGTAGTGTGGCGTGTTCACTGCATGTGCTAGTGCAGCACACCGCACTTTCAATCGTCCACTATTTACAGTGTCCTACGGTAGAGTGCCCATATTTCTCTGAATCGTTTGTAAGTCAAGCCCCTCTTTGATAATTGTATATAGGTACATCTGCATACGTTTCTCCTCCGGTAAGGTTCTCTAGAAACTGATTCACTTGTGCTTAATAGATTGTGCTTGCATTCAAATGCGATAACTTTACAGACACCCGCATACAGCTCTTCCATGGTAAGGCACAAATTAAGCTAGCTCATTTCACTTTTTCTAGTAAACCACACATTCTAGACACTGATCTCAATCGCTCCCATGAGAAAAGCAGTTCCATAGTTAAGTATATATTTTTATGTACTTCAGTCCAGAAATCGGGCTGCGGCGTATGAAAATAATTAAGTAAGTAAACCAACAAACAACTGAACACTATTGTTAATAGCAGCACTGTGCTCGCACCCAGTTGAAGCTGCGCCCGACGATGTACTGTCCGCGAAATCGGCTTCATATGGCCTTCACAGTGGCACGAACTCAAAGGGTCACTCTTCTTGCTCTTGCAAGCATATCCGGTCGAGCACTTCCTTCCTGTTTTATGAATATCGCGAACATGTCTTCTAAAAAGGAATTACGGTTCTGGTTTAGGTTAAGAGTTATAGTGCATATATTTCATACGGTGGCCTAACTTAACCCTATATGAGGGCCAAACAACTGTCAGGAGAGTTTTGGGGAATTAATTTATTGAGTTCATTGAAACATTCTGAGCGGCTGGGATCATTGCAACACTTGACGGAGGAGATCTCTACCAGCAACTTCTTTCTTCGCGGCCTCTGAGATCCGTTTCCGCAGCGCGCGAAACACTGTTAACCGAAATCCAAAAAAACAGCAGGAAGTGGAAGATGGAAGCTGCGATGAAAAAATCCGTAAACAGGGGGTGGGTGCTCTAGCCGACGTTTCGACAGGTGGACTTGTCTTCTTCAAGGCTGGAACTACAGCCTTGAAGTTCAAGCCTTGAAGAAGACAAGTCCACTTGTCGAAACGTCGGCTCGAGCACCCACCCCCCGTTTATGTTAACCGAAGGAATACACCAGGGTTCTGAGAAACAGCAGTGCAAAAAATTCGGCAGATCCCACGTACCGTGGGAGTCGATGTTATGCGAAGCATGCGGCGGGTAGGTGACTGCGGCGTAACTTTTTTTACTTAGCGACACGCTACAAAATGACGCTTAAGATTTTAAAATTTTATACACACACACACACACACACACACACACATATATATATATATATATATATATATATATATATATACATTATATATATATATATATATATATATATATATATATATATATATATATATATATATATATATTGTAGAGAAGCATTGGAACGCTCTAATGGGTCGTCCTCTCAAGTGCCTCCTAGTGGGTCACCCTCTTCGCCTATTGTCGGAGAGCGCGCCCCTCGTGCTCGTGGTCGTGAGAGTCTGCGAGTCTGCGCTCTGTCGTTGTGCATCGTCGCCGTCAATCTCGCCGTCAATAAACGTCTTAACAAAGTGGTGGAGAGTGCTGTACCGTCACCACAACTTCGGTCTCCATTCGATGCCCCTGGAGCTTCGATCCCGTACCGTGCCATCTACCATGCCGCAAGACGCCGCTCAGCAAACGCCGCCTCCTGCTCCGACCGCTTGTCCCGGTGTCCTCCGCATCAGTGACCCTCCTATCTTCACCGGCGCGGATGGCACCGACGTGGAGGACTGGCTCGCGATTTACGAGCGGGTGAGTGTTCCCAATAAATGGGACGAAGCGGGCAAGCTGAGCAACTTAGTTATCTACCTCGCGGGTGTGGCAGGCATGTGGTACAACAACCATGCATCCGACTTCCCGACGTGGTCCGATTTCAAGACCGCCATCGCCGACGTGTTTGGCCGCCCTGCCGTCCGTAAGCTGCAAGCCGAACAGCGGCTGCGTGAACGGGCACAACAGGCCGGTGAATCGTTCACGAGCTACATTGAAGACATCCTTGACTTGTGCAAAAAAGCCGACGCGAGCATGCCGGAGTCTGACAGAATCAGGAATGTTATGAAAGGCATCGACGACGATGCCTTCACCATGCTGCTGGCCAAAAACCCTCGCACAGTGGCAGAGGTCATCACGCTGTGCCAAAGCTACGAGGAGCTGCGCCGGCAGCGCTTGATGACCCGTCGACCGCCATCACGCGATGCTGATCTCGCGGGCTTGTCGGCCATTTCCGACCACTCCACCTTGCTCGCCGAAATCAAGTCGTTCGTGCGTGAGGAAATTGCCCGCCAGATCTCTCTACTGGCTTTCGCTCCACCGCAGCGTGTTGACCAGCCGCCCACTACCCTCCTGCCTCCTCTCCGCCGAGCGATTCAGCAGGAAATCGCAGAGGTCATTCCTGAATACCACCAACCGCCTCCAGTGCATGCGCCACTAAGCTACGCGCAAGCTGTAGCCAGGCCGCCGCCAGCGATTCCTGTGGCTTCACCGCGAAGTTACGCCGAAGCCGTCGTCGGAACCCAGGCCTTCGACGCGGCTGTGCCGCCTACGTACGTCGACATCGTCCCCAGGCCCCGACACCTGCCCACAATGCCCTCATATCAGCAGCCGTCTCGTCCGTCCCGTTCTGCGACATGGATTGGGACCCGCGAACCGCTGGCGCACTTCCGACAACCGCCCCATCTGCTTCGCGTGCGGTTGCGCCGGTCACGTCGCACGCTACCGCAATCGCATGGAGCCGCCTCGGGTCGCATCAGCCCTGCCCAGCCAATCAAGCCAACCTTATTATGACCAAGCGCCGCCTATGTCACCGACGTCCCGCGCCGCAACATCTACCCGCCGGTCACCGTCTCCACGACGTCGCTCACTGTCGCCTATGCGGCCACGTCCGGTCTCACGTGACCAGGAAAACTAGTCGTCGCAGTCCACGAGGCAAGGGCTGCGACGCTATCGAACTGCGAAAACCCTCAGCGAAGCCCATCGAACGTGATAGACGTGTTTGTGGACGGTGTACGCGCATCTGCCCTTATCGACACTGGAGCCGCCGTATCCGTCATGGACGCCAAACTTAGCCAATTACTGCGAAAAGTGACGACGCCGCTTTCTGGTCTCTCCCTCCGTACAGCCAGCGCCCAAAGTATTCACCCTACGGCGGTGTGCACCGCCCGCGTCATCATTCAGGATGCTCTCTACGCCGTCGAATTGATCATAATTCCTGCCTGCTCTCACGACGTCATCCTAGGATGGGATTTTCTCTCCCTCCACGACGCCGTCATTCATTGCGCACCAGCCGAAATAGAGCTCTCACCGTTTTCTGATTGGACGCCGGCAGACAATCCATCGGCTGCGGGCAAGGTACATGTCAAAGACGACACCAAGGTGTCTGCAAACTCGTCAATGGCGGTGTCAGTCTACTGCGCAAGTCTTTCCGACACCGTTGTACTCCTCTCGCCATCGGACCTTGTTTGCACGAGGAAAGGCTTGCTGGTGCCTTTCGCGACCGTCCAAGTCACTCAGGGCAGCACCACTATTTTTGTTGTCAATCCATTCCCGTACAGTGTCACGTTGGTGCAAGGGGAATGTCTCGGTAGCGTGGAACCCCTCGAAGACGCACAAGTTATGGACGAACGAGATGAAATGCACTGCCACATTTCCAGTACGCTCGGTGCTGTTTCCACGTCTGGTTCATCAACCGCTGATGTTTTTGGTTCCTCCATTGCTGACAACCTTACGCCAGTCCAGCGTTCCCAGCTTCTGGGTCTGTTGGAAGAATTTCGCTCTTCTTTCGATGTCGCTCAAACTTCTCTCGGCCGCACGTGCGCCGTTACGCATCGCATCGACACTGGCACCCAGCCGCCACTGCGGCAACGTCCATATCGCGTATCTCCCACAAAACGCCGTGTAATCAACGAGCAAGTCGACGAGATGCTTCGCCGCGATGTTATTCGACCTTCTAACAGCCCCTGGGCGTCTCCTGTCGTTCTTGTGGCGAAGAAGGACGGTTCTGTGCGGTTCTGTGTGGATTACCGACGCCTTAACAAGATCACTCGCAAGGACGTGTATCCACTACCGCGAATAGACGACGCGATTGACAGCCTGCAAGGCGCAGAATTCTTTTCATCTCTTGATTTGCGCTCAGGGTACTGGCAAGTACCTATGGCTGATGACGCTCGACCGAAGACCGCCTTTGTCACGCCCGACGGCTTGTACGAATTCAACGTCATGCCGTTTGGGCTGTGTAATGCGCCCGCCACCTTTGAGCGCATGATGGATACCGTTCTGCGCAACCTGAAATGGCACACATGCTTATGCTACCTCGACGACGTCGTTGTTTTCGCTCCGGACTTCTCCACGCACCTTCAACGCCTGCGGCATGTTTTGACACGTTTGAGCGAGGCCGGTCTGCAACTGAATCTAAAGAAGTGCCAATTTGCAGCACGGCAGCTGACAATACTCGGTTACGTCGTGTCCAAGGACGGTATTCTCCCCGATCCAGCCAAGCTTCGGGCCGTGACCGAGTTCCCCAAACCTACGTCCGTCAAGGAACTGCGCAGTTTCGTAGGACTGTGTTCCTACTTTCGGCGCTTCATTCGAAACTTCGCGACTATCATATCGCCGCTGACGAAGCTCCTCGGAAGTAATGGGCCGCTCAATTCGTGGTCGTCAGAGTGCGACGAAGCTTTCGCGAAGCTCCGTCGTTTGTTGACGTCGCCTCCCATACTACGCCACTACGACCCTACGGCCCCTACAGAGGTACACACGGACGCCAGCGGTGTTGGCCTTGGCGCTGTCCTTGCGCAGCGCAAGCCAGGGTTCCCTGAATATGTCGTGGCATATGCAAGTCGCACGCTTACCAAAGCCGAGACCAATTACGCCGTCACCGAAAAGGAATGCCTGGCGATTATCTGGGCCCTTACGAAGTTCCGACCTTATTTGTATGGTCGCCCATTTGATGTCATCACCGACCACCATGCACTATGCTGGCTATCATCATGGAAAGATCCATCAGGCCGCCTCGCCCGCTGGGCACTTCGCCTACAGGACTACGACATCCGCGTGCTGTACCGCAACGGACGCCAGCATGCTGACGCCGACGCACTCTCGCGCTCCCCCTTGCCTGACGACAATACCCACAGCTCAATGTCTCACAATTCCGTTTCTTCCATCGACATTCACACCATCGCTACCGAACAGCGCAAGGATCAATGGATCGCTTCACTGATAGACTTGCTCACTGATCCATCGGCAACACCATCCACTCGCGCGTTGCGTCGTCAAGCCCATCATTTCGCCATTCGCGACGACCTCCTTCACCGACGCAATTACAACGCCGACGGCCGCCAGTGGCTACTAGTAATACCCCGCAGTCTCCGTTCTGACATATGCGAATCGTTCCACGCTGATCCGCAGTGTGCGCACTCTGGGGTATCGAAAACATACCACCGCATTCGCCAACGGTACTTTTGGCGAGGGATGTACCGCTACGTGCAGAAGTTCGTTCACTCCTGCATCGATTGTCAGCGCCGCAAAGCTTCAACACACCAGTCACCAGCAGGTCTACAGCCTTTACCTTGCCCTGACCGGCCGTTTGGGCGCGTTTGCATCGACTTGTATGGACCACTTCCTCTGACGTCGGCTGGTAACCGCTGGGCCATCGTCGCTGTAGACCACCTTACGCGATACGCCGAAACTGCCGCCCTCCCAGCGGCTACAGCGCGCGATGTAGCCTCCTTCCTGCTCCAGCGGTTCATGCTGCGCCACGGTCCACCCCAGGAGCTGCTCAGTGATCGAGGCCGTGTCTTCCTGTCGGAAGTCGTCGAAGCCATCCTCAAAGAGTGCAACGTTGTTCACCGCAAAACTACTGCTTACCACCCGCAGACGAATGGCCTCACCGAACGCTTCAACCGCACGCACGGCGACATGCTATCGATGTACGTCGCCGCCGATCACACAAATTGGGATTCGATTCTGCCTTTCGTCACCTACGCCTACAATACCGCCCCTCAAAGCACAACTGGTTTCTCACCCTTTTTCTTATTGTACGGCAGGCACCCGTCGCACACAATCGACTCAATCCTTCCATACACGCCGGATCGATCGGAGTGTGCGCCTATTTCTGCCACAGCCAGACTTGCTGAGGAGTGTCGCGAACTTGCCAGGACCTTTACTACGCAGGATCAAGAGCGGCAGAAGAGCATTCGCAGTGCCACCAACACTTCTGCAGCCACGTTCCTCCCTGGAGCGCTCGTATGGCTCTCGGTTCCTACCACTGCAACTGGCCTCTCTTCCAAACTACTGCCCAAATACGAAGGCCCCTACCGTGTCGTCGAACGCACATCCCCGGTCAACTACCTGACTGAACCTATTGAACCATCTTCGGACATGCGCCATCGAGGGCGCGACATTGTCAACGTGGAGCGCCTCAAGCCCTACCATGACCCGCTCATAATGACCAGCTGTTAGGTCGCCAGGCGGCTCCCTTTTCGTGCCCGGGGTAATTGTAGAGAAGCATTGGAACGCTCTAATGGGTCGTCCTCTCAAGCGCCTCCTAGTGGGTCACCCTCTTCGCCTATTGTCGGAGAGCACGCCCCTCGTGCTCGTGCTCGTGAGAGTCTGCGAGTCTGCGCTCTGTCGTTGTTCATCGTCGCCGTCAATCTCGCCGTCAATAAACGTCTTAACAATATATATATATATATATATATATATATATATATATATATGTGACGTATAAAGGCAGTGATGTCTGTTAGAAGCCGACGAGGAAGAGGTGGCTCGTGCAATGGAATAAAAGTATGGCGTATGAGCCACGGCACGTCTTTCATTCATAGCGTCACACAAGTCGACAGGATGAAGACCTGGCAGCCACTTCATCAGCCACGCATCATCAACGTTCTCAACAAGACACCCTGACCACATACGGACCATCTGCGCACATCATCGCTGCATACAGTGACCAGCTTCATGGCAGCATCATCAGCAGACCTCGACATCCCGAAGTACGCAGGATCGGCGGACGATGGACCCGTCCAGGACTGGTTCCACCTTTTCGAGGTCCACGCTACCGCTGCATCATGGTCAGAACGGGACATGGTCAAAAACTTCAACGACTACGTCACCGGTGAGGCCTTCCGCTTTTACCTCACGCACATCTTCCAAAACAATGAATCATGGAACAAAATCAGGGAAGAAATGATCACCCGATTTAGAGACTACAGTGAAGATTCGCCTGTAATCCACCATCTGGAGAAATTTCAACTATGCCATCGCAGTCCAAGCTCTTTTCCCAAAAGATCTAGACATCCATCAGATTTCCATTCTGCACGAAACTCGTCATTTACGTCTTCACTCCACCGTATGACACGAGGCGTTACTGAAGCACCCGATGCCTTTGATTCTTCGCCTCGTATACGTAGACCACCGCCTGGTTATCCTTCACGCGGCTCTTCAGTTGCTCCTAACGCCTACCAACTGCCTGATAAGGTCGCTGCGTTCACGGTAAGCGAGCTGAAGCATTGGGAGAATACCCAACGACCTCAGGATGAGCCCAAGAGGTGCCTTTCGCAGCAAGGTTCTATTTCAATAGTTCCGCAGTCTTGCCGAAATTCGCAACTGGAACCTGATCAAGTCATCTCCGCTGCGGTATCGCCACCCAGTGCTAATGCACCCGTGAGTCGAAGCAATGCGGAAGTTTCCGATTCACCAGATCCTGCGCATTGCCAACTGCCAGAAGCATCTATAATGAACGGCATTTCAGAACCATCTGGGGAGCTTTCTGATCATTCTGCCACACTACTTTCATCACCAGATAAGCCTTTCAGCAGAGCGCCGAGTGCCAACTGTCTACCGATCACATCAACGTGCAAAGAAAACCAGACTCGTGCTCCTACGAGAGGCCCACGTCGCCAACTTTCGCAACAAAAGCAGCAGTGTCAACAAAAGCAACTCCAAGAATCTCATAGACTACAACGGCTACGCGAACAAGAACATCGACGAACTAATACATCGAAAGCACACTTGCGGCATAAAGGAGGTCGTCAGAAAATACACCGACCAAACCGACGACAAGTTCAACATCTGAGACACCTCAGTCGCAGGATGAACCGTAAAGGAAGTTTTCTGCGCCACCGATCAAGACAATTGCGACAACACCACAGAAAAAGACTGAAAAGGCGCCAGACAATTCCCTTCTATTCTGGAAGCACACAGCCATCACCCCATCAGCCTCATTCAACGGGCCCACAAAGTGAAAACACCGCGTCTCTACCAGTCACCACAAAGCGACGCCTACGGCATCTGAGCTGCCGTCTCTACAAGGTGCTCCAATACTATTCATTTGTTACATGTCTACCAAATGTGTCATCATTAGTGTCCACGTTCGAGGCATGCTTATGTTGTCCCGAACGCAACAGCCAGCCTCGCCCACCAGAGCTCTCCTTGATATCCCCGGACGGCTGGCCTCCCCTGTGAATCTTTTTGTGCTAATTTCACGGAACCCCCTTGTGACATGGAACTACTCCGCGTTTTGACATTTTAGCTTTAATACTCTGTTTGCTCATGTTTTGTAGTTAAACTCGCGCATTCTTTCGGGGGGAGGGGGAATCCTGTGACGTATAAAGGCAGTGATGTCTGTTAGAAGCCGACGAGGAAGAGGTGGCTCGTGCAATGGAATAAAAGTATGGCGTATGAGCCACGGCACGTCTTTCATTCATAGCGTCACATATATATATATATATATATATATATATATATATATATATATATATATATATATATATATATATATATAAGAGCCACATATGTGTTATATAACCAGTTGTTTACGGTTGGGTAACGCTGCCAATGGCAACGTTGGTATTACCAACACCAGAAGCGGTAAGCTGATATGTAGTGCTTATACGTGTCCCGAGAACGCATGCACGTTTCACGAACCCGTGTGCATGTGTGCAAGAAGTTCTTGAAAGTTCTTGAACAAGGGCATCATCACCGTGATCAGTGAGCACCAGCAGTTGGTCATGACTCATTATAGGATACGGTCGTGATCGTGGTGACGAGGAGTCCATGTGTAGTGAAGTGTGTGGTATAGTAGAGCTGTTGGAAATCATGGATGCCTAGGTCATTTCGTCGACAAATTGTGTGTCGATAGAGCCGGCGACATGTGGGAACCTGAAGTCACCCTTCGCGTTGGTTAGTTATAGGCCGTCGAGGCTTGTAGGCTTGAAGCGTGTTACGTAGAGCAACACCGATGGACGGCGCATGTCGTATTCGTGATTACCTGGGCGTATGTGGCCTACGTAGCCTAGTCTACAAAGCGGTTGTCAGTCAGTCTGGCATCATCCTCGGTCGGCTTGAGGCCATCGTCCAGCCTCGAAAGAAATGAAGAAGACACTGCGTCGTTCTGGCGGACTAAGTGCACTTTACGCTGCGATGAAGTGAATACCATACATAACTGTCGTTAATGTATTCCCCCGGGTTGAGCGATGCTTCAATATAGCTTGCTGAATCATAGGAATATAAATTTAATGTTTAGTACAGTGCTATAAAAGCGGAGCCAACACTAGAACCCCAGATGTTAATCTCATATGACGCCTGTATCTTAGGAGTACCCATCGTAGGAATATCATGCAGTGTTTATTGCTTTCTTGCAGAATTAGATAGCCAGCACCATAACCACAATTGATGTTGCAACGACATTACGCCTGCATAGGCTGTTTTTCCAAACCAGTTTATAGACCTGGCGTGGCCCTGTGGTAGAATACCTGATTGCCACGCAGAATGCTTGGGTTCGATTCCTGCTGGGATCCTAATTTTAATTCTTTCTATTCGTTGAGTCAACGCTGCCGATGTTGGTTTTCCTTAACGCTCTACCATTTAAGTTATAAATGTCTGTTCTCGCCATTCCTGGGTAGATATAAACTGTCAATCACCTGTGGCGCATACCCGTACACCGCGGCCCGTGGTAAACGGGTATGTGCCACACGTGTCTAGTGGAAAGGGTTTGACGACGTACGCGACAGGATTTTAACGTTATTCATGTCATGACCCTGCAATCATATTCGTCAAATCCTCTTACCCTCCCATGCAAATTTCGGTCTACACCAAGTTAAGGAGGCGATCATGAGAGCACCCAGACGTAGACGGCTAGATAGATAGATAGATAGATAGATACGTAGATAGAAACGCTCAAAGTGCCAGAGGTTCGCTAAGAAATGCTTCGCATTTAAAAACACACGGACGCAACGAAAACGACAAGGACGTCGGCTGAACTTGCAACTACTTTTATTGTAAAAATTACACAGACATTCATACTTGCTCTCCGAAACTGACATCATCAACTACACATGCGTAAGTACGCTGTGTCTTTATCTGAGAGGTGTATGGATGGGAGGCTTACACAACCCTCCATGATATAGGAAATACGTTCTCCTTCTACGATTCCTCGAGTAATGCGGGTTTTTGCTGGGAAGCACAAGCGTGCTTTAGGTGCGATGACCAATCTTGGCAGTTTATATACATAGCCACCCAGAAAACCATCAAAATCTTTTGCGTTGCGAGCATTTTTCACGTTGTTGGCATGCTCCCTCAAACAGCGTTCACGCATCTTTCAGTTTGGCCAGCGTACACTTTTCTGCTCTTTAAATGAATTTCATACATCACCCTGTCTACGCATCCAACAAATGGCCGCCAGTGCTTTATACCACCGACCTGCTGCATCCTTGCCTGCGGGTCAACAATTCTGCAGAGATTAGACAGCATGTGCAGTGCCCTGAGTATGACTCGCGTTATACCGGTGGACCACCATTTCCCGGTTGCGTGAACGCTTGTGCACACATATAGAAAAAGAGAGAGTGAAATGGATAATAAAATGGGGAAAAAAGGCAAGGAAGTCAACCAGAATAAGTTACCACAGCTACATTCTGCCTGAACGGTGCGCTGGCTTCACACGTTAAAAGAGGGTGACTAGGCATTTTCTCGATAACACTCTCTGCGATCGAAATGAGGAAGGGATGGGTATACCCAGCGTTGAGCAGTGTTTCAGGGTGAAACTGTGACTTTTGAAGTCTTGGTGTGCGTGTGTGTGCGTTTCTGTCTGCGTCTCTGTCTGTCTCTGTGTGTGCATGTGTGTGTGTGTGTGTGTGTGTGTGTGTGTGTGTGTGTGTGTGTGTGTGTGTGTGTGTGTGTGTGTGTGTGTGTGTGTGTGTGTGTGTGTTTTGCGCTGTAATTTTTTCAACATTATGTACCAAAAAACCCAACTGGCCACTCTAATGCACCCAGACACACGAATTCCGACGTGCGAGTGCCACTACCAGACACCTTAGACAAGGATTAGGGTCGCCTCGACATTTGTTTTTTTTTTCGTGAGGAGATTTCGTTTATAAGACAATCACTTAAGGCCGAAAGCTCATGTTGTGCACGGCCTGCGAAAAGTGGGTGCCGTTGCTCGCCAATTGGTGTCGCGAACCTGGTAGTGTTCACTCAATCGAAATGCGAGAAAATGTGTGGGGTAAGCTGTATTGTTATGAGATGCCCTGTCATTTCGAGCAAACAATGAAAAACATATTTCGATTTTATTTTTAATTTTCGCCTACCCTGAGTCCTTGAGCATGCTTAAGAAACGCGAAAGTCTGCACTGCAATAACATCTTCAAAAGGCCCTTAACGCAAAATATAACACATAATACTACGTTGTTGCCCTTTCAAGACGCATTTCAAAGAAACATTAGATTAAAGAGAACTTTTTCAGGAATGTTGACTTAACAATGTCGCCTCAGCATTTTTGTAGATCAGAAGTTAGCGATATACTTGTGTAAAACTCGCAAGGTCTGTTAGAGCGATTACTGTGGCTGTGTTTTTTCAGAGGTAGGAGATGCCATGTATAGTTTGGCTCCAGCAGCAGTACGTCGTGCTTCATGCTGGTTGTTAGTCAGCAGCCAATCACCATAACCAGTAGACCATTGTGGCTGGTTATTAATAACGAGTTCGTCATCGCCACTTGAAGTATTACGTTTCCTCCAGGCGAACATGCGCCCATCTATGGTACTAGCAACTAATGCTGGAATCGCGTGCCGCGTTTCAATGATGTTACGATATCAAATACTTAAAAAGCAATTGCAGAACATAGAAATGATTTTAAACAACTTGCAAAACAAAGAAATGCTTAGAAAAATCTTTAAAATCATCGAATGGCAATAACCTGACGAAGATGGGCATCAGCTTCGTTATTTCTACGGCTTTCAGGAGATGGGCCTCAGCTCCTGCCACAGGGTTATGCCACCTTAAAAGGATGCTGAAGTGGTTTTACAATTCGGTAAAACTTTGTTGTTAGCAAGGACCAACATTATTGTCGACGATGGCGTAATTTTTTTCGCTGTTGTGGCAGCAGGAGCTTTCAAATACGCGAAAGAAAAGTTCGTCTTGCTGCGCCCGCGCGAACGCGCCAAAAGTGTGGGCGTGACCGGAACTACGTCATCGTCGGTATTTTTGGCCACGGTGGTAGAATAACAGGTGGCCCGACGCGCCGCTCCGCCAATGCGCCGCGCGTTTCACGGAGGTGCTCGAGTTGCCGCCACTTTTCCGCAAGGTGGCAGCAGGTCAGGGGCGTAGCCAGAAATTTTTTTCGGGGGGGGGGGTTGAACCATACTATATGTATGTTTGTGCGTGCGTTTGTATGTGTGCGTGTATATATACGCAAGCAAAACTGAAATATTTCGGGGGGGGGGGGCTTTGAACCCCCCCCCAACCCCATTTGAAAGCATGTGGCCAGTGTGCGTCGCGAGCATTTAAACTGCAGTTTACATCTTTAACTTTTGAGAAAGAGATCCGCGGTGTATTTATTACACCAGAGAGGCCTAGCAACATTGAAGGGTTGCCGTCGCTTAGAACGGACGCGCCACTAAGGAAAGCATGCAACGCAACCTGCGTTGCAGCGGCGTCTCTTCCTTTCTGCTTGGTCATCTTCGATAAATGCGGAGGCATCCGTGGGTGCAAGCGTCCGAAGAGCAAGAGCGTCCCTATGCGACGCAACCAGCGTCGCAAAGTCGCAATCAGCCTTCGAGTCATGATCACGGCCAGATCACGGTGGTCGTGATTAGGTGATCCCACGGCTTGAGATCCGCTCTGATGCTTCGCGTTTGTTGCACTCTGTCAAACCAACGCGCGCGACCGCATCGGTGTTTCCGCTCACTTCGAAAGCTGGAACCACGGCTGAAACCACGGTGGCTCGAACTGCGCCGCTGATGCGGCAGCCACCATGGGACGAAAATGCTTCGCTTCAAATTGCAAATCTGGGTACAAAACGTGCAAAGAAAAGCTGTGTCTTTTCTCCGCACCGAAAGACGAAAAGCGACTGCAATTGTGGAGAAATGCAATTCCACGGAAAGGCCACCGGCAACAGTCCTCCGACATACATACGATAACGTGAAAACCAAATGCTTTTTTTTTTACTCTGTACACTCGTCGGTAGGAATTTTCACGCTTTCGGAGAAAGAAAATACACGCGTGTCTCTTGCAATCGGCACCCTGTGGCAGTCATATCGGGACTATCCGCGCCGATTAAAAAATTTTAAGCTTCATAAAGCCTGGCGCTCTTACTCTTGCGGTCGAAGCTGGCAGAGAGCCACTACAAGCTAGTAATAGCACAAACAACCGTTTAAAGCCAAAAAATTAGCTAGAGAAACCGGTTTTTACAGCACAGCGAGAGCTTGCGGTGCGCCTCTTTCGGCCCCAAAACTCGTCGCGAACCTAGCGGCGGCCGTGAGCAACTCGAGCAGTTCGGCGACGCGCTCGCAGCACTCGATGGACCACCTGTTTCATTCTACCACCGTGGTTTTGGCGGAGCCGTGGCCTCCGTGACTGCTTCTGGCTGCGCGCGTTGGTGGAACCGATCGCGAAGGCCATGCTTTTACAGAGATGATGGCGCCGATGACGCGGAACACCGAAGTTGACGTCACCGCCATCGCTCAGCAGTTCAAGAAGCCCTGCGGCTGCAGCCGCTGTTCTTTTGCCAAGAAATGTCATTTGCGTTCAGTTCTGTGAACTCTTACATTGGTTTTCGAATTCAGCAAGGATCAAACTATGATTACACATTCCAAAGTCATTTTTTTCAAAAAGTGCTTCAGCTTCCCTTTAATGACTGCTTTTACTTTATTTGTAGGTTTTGATGTGGCTTTTTGATGTATGTGTCATTCTCGTTGTACTGTTGCCATGTGTTTCTACAGCTAAACTGTCTAATTCTACCAGGTACCGTCGTCGTCGTCAGCGTAGTAGTAGCAGTAATAGGCGTCCCGCAGTTCGCGTGAACAGAGTGGGGGGGGGGGGGATAGATCAGTAAATAAAACACAATGACAATACTCGAAATAATGATGACGATGCTAAATGGTGATGAATATTATCAGAATGATGATGAAGCTAACTGGTGATACTGATAGGAAAAATGATGATAATCTTGCTCGCTCAATGGCATACACTCGCGCGCTTACAGCCTCACTTTAAGGTGGAACCGCCCGGCGCGATTTCAGGCGCCGTTGACACGTGGTCGGAGGAACGCGCGCGTTTATTTGACGAACGCCATCGCAAAATCGTGCCTCTGCGTCTTCCTACTCGGAGGAGAAAAAAAAAATCCAGCCAGCTCCACTTCTCGAACACTGTCGAAGCAGCGAAGCTTGTGACCGTCATTCATGCGGCTGTATCGTACTTATCTCTTTTTCAAGTCTTCCCTGCGCCGGCGGTTAGCTTCGGTCTCCCTTGCACGAACATCGCGGTTGGCTCGGCGACGACGTGCCCTTTCTCGCGTCAGCTGTTGGTGACGCTCAAGTGGGGTGGCTTCTTCATCGGGAGAACGAGAAACGTTATCCATTCTGAAAGCGCAAATTCCTGAGCACTGACACTGACACGCAATTTTACACTACATTGCCCCTCACTGTCACCCCATCTTGGCGCGTTTCTCGAAGGTTCACCCCTCGACATCCTCCGCCATTGCCCTCGCCTCTCGCAGCACGGCGCAGCCCTCCCCTTCCTTGCCAGCCTGACTCTCGCCACAATGCAAGGCCACAGACCACGTGATCAGTTCTACGCCGACCCCGGAAGTGAAAGCCTCGACTGAGGACACCTTGGCTGTTAAAAAAAGATGCTTTTGCAAAATCAACAAATATCAATCAATTTATCAATTTATAATCTGCCATGAATGGCTTCGCGCAGACCAGTCATCAATTCAAATAATTGTGTTTCACAAGAACGAACACGAAGGAAACAATGCTGATTACTGTTCAGAGATCATTCTGTTCACAACAGAGATTAGTGAACAGAGATCATTCTGTTAAGATTACGCGCCGGACACGATCGAATAGCCAAGTTTATTCTATTGCTTACGGGGGCACCAGCGACAACGCTGGAAGGTTCGATGACTAATGTATAAGAGGCGACGCGTTCCCCTGACGATCAGATTACTCGATGGCCGACGACTGTTCTCGCCGCTATCAGTGCGCAGCCTGTAAGGCTTGTATTTTCAGTTTTGACCTTCTGGGCACAAGTTCACCCAAATAAAGAGCTCCGTATTTCCCAGGCTTGCTGCAGCATTCTTCACCCTCACAACCACGTGACAATACTATGGATAGTGGTGTGAATAATGATGAATAATGACTCCAGACATATGGCCAAAATATTTGCGATAGCCTACCGTCAGCTTCGCATAATTTATGAGGAATTTTTGGTGAAGATATACATTATTCCTGCAGTGAAAATGCCGGAATATGTTCATCAATAAATTCACATCCAAAAGCAACCTCTTACACCTTACAATTAACAAACTTAGTTCTTGATATTTTTCCGCTTCTCTTCCTCTGGTTTTTTACCACGGCTTTTACCACGGCCACGAGCTCTTCCCCGGCCAATCGCGTGCGCGGACGTGGCAAGCGTGCACATCATCGGGAAATTTTCCATGGCCCGCACACCGTCGCCATATTCCCACGTTCGGCGCGTCTCTCGTGCCCCATTACTCACCACAACAATACAATTATATCAACGCTTTTGCCCTTCAGCCTGCTCCTCCATCTCCACTATTTACCACGCGAGCGGGTTACCACGTTGATTCTGCAATGCGTTCGTGCTGTTGATTTTATACTATTTCATTTCATTTCATTTTATTTCCTTAAAGACACCTCTTGGGGGTGTTACATAAGGGGTGAATATATATCTAAATTGTACAAATAACCACATATGTTAATTGCGCGACAGGTGATGTGTTACATTTAGCAGGAATAAAGTCGGGCGGGTAGTGGCGGCAATGTTGTGTGAAAGGTCGTTCCATTCAGCAGATGCACGTGGGAAGAAGGCGCCAGAAAATGTCGTGGTGCGGGTGCGTGGTCTGGTGGCTTGCAAGGGGCATGACCGGTGCAATGAGATATGCGGGCTGGAGGGGTGATAAAGTCTGGGAGGTCACGTGAGCTGTAATAGAACTTGTGGAACAGAGCTAATGTAGCAATGCGGCGACGAAGTGCAAGACTTCATAGAGATGATTATTTTTTCAATGATGACACACTGACATGATACGAATATGAAGAATGAATAAATCGTACCGCGCGGTTCTGTAATGCCTCAAGTGAATTTGTTAGATAAGCCTGAGGCGCGCTCCAAATAGCAGCGGCATACTCAAGTTTTGGTCTGATGATGGATTTGTAGGCTAGCAGTTTTAAATGTTTAGGAGCGTGACGTAAATGCCCTTTTAGAAATCCGAGCGATTTGTTAGCACCCGTGATTATGTTCGTGACATGCGCACCCCACGTTAGATCATGTCACAGTGTTACACCTAGGTACTTGTAAGATTGTACTGCGTC